>NC_139150.1:78348907-78552408 GCF_964270905.1 Leucopleurus acutus | reverse complement strand
CAGCTATGATTTATAAAAAAAGAAAATTGGAATTCTATGGCAGATGATCTAAGGTTTCATTTCATTAATGGAGAAATTTGGGACAAGACAAGGATAGAGGAATATTCGGCAGGAATTGCTGGGGGAACAAGTAGTAAGCTGTGTATTGATTTTCTGTGGATCATGTTTGAGTGGTTGAGATTTCACTGCCTTGAAACAGGTTATCTTACAGACCATTTATTTGTCAGGGTATGATTTTATTAGCAACCGGTTCCGGGCCTTGCATGAGAATGAATCTTCTCACAGCCTGAGCATAAAAGACTAATGAAATTCAAAATCAACACCGCATTTGAAAGCTTTAGCTCCGGTTCAGTGAGGGGAGGAGGTTGGAGTTAATGTCCCATTCTGTTCTGCTCAGATGAAGCTGATAACAAGTCTACATGTGTGGATGCGTTTTCATCTCCATCTGCTGTGTTGAGTGTTAGCTCTCTATTTATTCTAGCTCATCCCCATGTTTGTACTGATGGTAAATAAAAGGTGTAGCACAGGAATGAAAGGAAAATAGTGATTTTAACCATTTTGGAAAAGAAAAATGGTGGGGTTAGGCATTTCTTATAAAATAAGGGAAGTACAAAAAGACTTGTGAAGGCACTTAAAGCTAACTTAAACTCTCAGGGCCATTGGAAGTTCAGCATGCAAAAAATCCCCAAAACAAAAAAACTTTATGTAAAATTTAATCAAATTGATCAGAGCATTCAACATCTATATACTAATGTTTTAATGATATCCTGTTTAATAAGAGTAGTAAAAATGCTAAAATTTTTTAAAAAAATATTCTAGGTTAGAAACAACAGGCTACTTATTTTATAAGATGATCTAAATAAGTCTGTCTAATGCAGGAAAAAAAAATATATTTAACTCTCACAGAATGTTTAAGGCTGTTTAAACAGTTGCCTGCCGGAATTTCTCAGTTTATATAGGATCCAGGAATCCAATGGTAAAGAACTTGAATCCACTTCAGATATAACTTAACACACCTGATATGTTGAGATGTATGTTTTTTTCTCAGGGGCAGAGTGCTGGATCCTGGAGAGTTGTGTCTAGAGAGGGATGAAGAAGAAGGAAAGCATCATGGTGGACAATGGTGGTGGTAGGATCCATAGACTTAGCAGCAGGTCTGGGAGTTGTGAGTGAGCCCTGGTCACTGGTACAGTGTAACGCTGCATTTGAATACATCCTAATACAGCTTCACACCAACTCTCACCTCTTTTTAAATATAATAGTTGTTTATTGTGAGGAGGAGAACACTATGATTTTTTTTTAAAGGCTATTACTAAGAACCTGATTACCTTGGCTGCAACACCCGCTCAACACTTTAAAAAGTTATCTAGAAAGGAGAGGTGCTTGCCTGCAGGAGAAAAACAGAATGAGTTACAAAGCAGCAGGTGGTTCAAGAAGAATACAGCACCAAGCAGCAACAGCAGGAAAACAGTGACAAAGCTCACCTCATTGGTGGTTGAGTTGAGCATTGATGACAATTTCAAAGCTCTGGAGACAGGGAGGCAATTAACAGGGAGAGACACTCTCCAAACACAAATGACCACAGGACAGAAGTGGCCCATATGAGTAACTGGCAAGACAAACCACCCCACCTTGAAGACTAGAAAATTACCTAAGTGGGTAAGAACTAAGGTCTACCTCTTGGCAGTTGGGAATTCTTAATGCCAATAATGTAAGTCCAACTTATTAAAGTGATCTTTTAGATCTTCACACCAGTGGGTCCTTGATCCTTACAGATGGTACTTCAGACTTTGCAGTCAGCTGATCCCTTGAGGGTTCATCGCAGTAACAGAACCTCCTACCTATCTGTTTTCAGCTTGAAAGAACATAACCTGACAGGTTCAGAAGCCTACCCACAGGGATCTTTCCACACACAGAATAATTTACTTTTAGTGTACAACCTGGAGAATCATATTTTTTTATGATAGTCTCAAAACTTCTCAATTTCAACTTCATCTTTGGGTGTTTCTTTTATCTCCTTGCCTTAGTAGAATCCAGTTTTTACCTGAGGAATTGCTTCTCATCATGACCTCTGTAAAAGAAATAGCTGTGTATTCATAATTCTCATAACTCAGGGTCAGAATATGGAGCTGGTACCTATCATCTTACCATACTGCACCTCCTTGCTTATTATTGCCTTTTATAAAATGTTTAGTGTCTGGTCATTGAATATCTTCTGGCCTTCTTTATCCTGCTATCTGTTAATCACCCTGCCATTCCTCTTGATTCAGCAAAGATTTTGACACCTGGATCACCATATTTCTCTTTACTAAACCTGGCATCATTCTGGATGATTTTAATATCAGTTTTAATATCTGAATGAATTAGCCATTCTAAACTTCCTTATCTCCAGACACTTTTTGACCCTCCATCTTAGCTACCCACTTACTTGACCACATGTCTGTAACTGTAATTCACATTTTTCATTCATCTGTAAAAATCTTTGTCAAGTATTACATCCTGCTATTATAATCTTTTAGTTTTTCAGTTTGCCTGTCCAATTACTCCCACTTCAGTCTTTTATACCTTTATTGAGACTTTGAGTCTAACATCTCTCTATCTGCTCCAAATACATCATTCAGGTCTTTTTATCCCATCCTATCCATATTACTGATAATCTTATTATGTTGTTTTCCATTTCAAGAAACATCATAATATATTTGTTAAGGACATGGACTCTGTAGCCACAAAATCTGGGTTCAAATTCCATCCCTGAAGCTTCTTAGATCATTAACGTGTGCTTTGATTTCTGTTCTTTAATATTCACAATAGTAGTATTTATTTTACAGGGTTGTTGTAAGGGTGAAGTGACTTCACTCTTGGTTGGTAGTTATTAACATTACAATATATAATTTATATATAAGCATTTATTATCGTAAGTTTGACAAAACTACAAACTCCCTTGTTCATCCTATTTTTACCCCATCCCTCTGGCAAATCTCAAAACATGGATCAAACCAAAAGATTCATTTTAACCATACCTCTACTGAAGTAGCTAATTCCTGCTGGTACCAGTACAAATTCATTGTCACAAAATGCAAAGTCTTATGATTCTCTGGACATTCTATTATTTCTCTTTTTCAACCCACTCTCACCCTCTTCACTACAATTAGTGAACTTTTCACTCTCCCCAAATTCCTAATGCCTAAAATCACGCCCCCCCAAACACACACACCTTAGTCAAGTGATGTCATCTTCTTCACATTAGACACTTAAAGGGCAGTGGGCCAGTAAGCATGAATTCTATTAACGTCCCTCCACTAAACAAACCAACCTACTTCTAATTGTCATTTTCCTCATTCTTACCTCTTGTAATAAAAGAGATGCCTTTATTATTTGAAATCAATTCTGCCACCTATGTTTTGATTCATCCCTCATACCACCTTCGAAAATACACTTTTTGTTTCTGTTTATTTGTGTGCTTATTAACTACTGCCTCTAAGTTGAATCTTGCACATTGCTTGTGAGTGTTTTCACATCCCTTTCTGCATCAGGAAACAGTTATCTACCCTAAACTGCCAGATGCCATTTCCTATCGCTTTCTTATTCTCTCTGAAGAAAACTTCTGATAACAGTTGCCTTTATTCAGTCTTTTGTTCATCATTTCTCATTCACTGTTCAATTCACTTCAGTTTGACTGACAACTTATGATCTCAATACTATCATCAATGCAAATTAATTTTTTTTTTCTTTTTTCTTGACTCAGGCAGCATCCATTGATTTTCTCCTCCTTCTCAGAATAATGTATTGACTAAACTTCAGTAACACTACACACTCTTGGCATCCTCACAGTGTTCCCTCTTATGGACTCATTCTCATCTATGCAACTCTTACAAGCTGGAGTTCTTTAGGATTTGAGCCTGGATTCTCTTCTCAGTATATACTCTCTCCAAAATTCTATCTTTCACTCTTTAATACTTAAAATTCGATGACTCACTGTTTTATGTCTTTAAGCCTGGATACCCTCTGAGGTCTAGACCCTTATATCCATACAAAAATCTCTTTTTGGAAGCTTCAGTGTCACTTTATACTCAACATATGCAAAAAGAATCATGATCATTCACTCTAAACCTGTATTTCCTTCTGTAACTCTTCTAAATGAATGGCAACACCATCCATCTAGTTGTGCAGGTCAGAATCTAAGTATCTGTTGTTGAATGTCTCCTTTCCCCTCATTTCCCACATCTAATACATCTCCCAGTTCTCTTAGTCATTCTACCAATATATCTTGATTCCATTTCTTTCTACATTTTATTTATTATTCCCCATTCCAGGGCCAATCATCCCTCACCTATATTGTTTATATAACCCCTGAACAAGTTTCTCCACATCAATTTTTGCCCCTGTTCAATCAGTTCTTCTTAATGCAGTCACAGTGATCATTTATTTGTCTTTTCAAAAAGCAAATTTTATGTCACTCCATTTCTTCTCCCTCTCATAACTCTCCAATTGCTTCCAAAAGCCCTTCGAAACAGTCAAAATCTTTAACATCACCTAGAAAGTAATGCGTAGTCTTGCCCCACTGTAAAGCCTACATCATTATTTCAGACGTGTCTCAAATTATTCTCTGTGCTCTTATTTTTCAGAGAGGTGGGGATTTTCCTTATGTATTTATTTATGATTTATTTAAAACAGCTTTATTGAGATTTTATATACAAATGATGCACATTTTTAACGTGTGTAATGATGAGTTTGGACATATGCAAACACCTGTGGTACCATCACCACAATCAAGATAACAGGCATATCCAAGACCTCCCAGAGTTTCTTCCCTGTGTGTGTGTGTGTGTGTGTGTGTGTGTGTGTGTGTTTGTGTTAAGAACACTTAACATGAGATCTTTCGCAGTACACAATACCATCTTGTAAATTATAGGCACTATGTTGTATAGCAGATCTCTAGAACTTATTCATTTTGTATAACTAAACTACCCATTGAACAGCAACCCCCATGTACCCCTCCATTCTACTTTCTCCTTCTATGAGCCTGACTATTTGATATGCCTCATATAAGTGGAATCCTACAGTATTTGTCTTTCCGTGACTGACTTATTTCACCTAATATATTGCCCTCAAGTTTCATCATGTTGTCGCATATTGCAGAATTTACTTCTTAAGACTGTATAATATTTCATTGTGTGTATATATGACATTTCCTTTATTCATGTACTTGTCAGTGGACATTTAGATTGTTTCTTCATCTTGGCTCTTGTACTTCAGTGAACATGGAGGTGTTCACTGAACACTCCTTGAGTTCCTGAATATCTCTTGTGATCTTAATTTCAACTATTTTGGATAAATACCTAGAAGTGGGATTGTTGGATCATATGGTAGTTCTATCTTTAAGCTTTTCAGGAACCTCCATACTATTTTCCATAGCAACCCTACCATTTTAATTTCCTCCAGCAGTATATGAGGGTTCCAGTTTCTTCATATCTTTGCCAACTCATTATTTTTTGTGATTCTTTTTTATAATAGCTATCTCTACAAGTGTGAAGTGATATCTCACTGTGGTTTTGATTTGCATTTCCCTGATGGTTAGTGGTGTTAACATCTTTTCATACACCAAATAATTTTGTTATAACAAGAAAACCAATGAATTTGAAAAAATTAATTATTTTTTACATTAAATACTGTGACTCAATTATCAACTTTAGTTTTGTAATGTCAGTACTTAACTCTAATTAGGTTTAGGTCTATGGAAATATTTAGATTTTGCATTAGTTAAAATTAATATCTAATAGAGAAATGGCTTTATATTTACCTCAATTTGATGAAAGTCTAATTAGGTTTTTAAATGTAATCCATATTTTAGAATGCATGTAATGACTTTTCTTTTTCTCTCTTTCTGGCATAAATATTTTGTCACATTTTAAGAATGTCGTACAACAAAATAGGTTAGTGTAAAGGAATATATGGGCAATTAGTATTAGTGAAAATCTTTGTGCTTATGTAAAAATCATTTTGTTCAAACCACATTTTATAAACTAGAATACAATGAATATAATAAGTTAGAGAATTCAACAAGGTTAAAGATGATTTTAGAAATGTTTTTGAAAATAGTAGCTTGTTTGTGAGTGTGGTTTGGCTCCCCGAATGCTTTCATGTATATAGTGGTTCAGAATTAGGCACATATCCTTTCAAATAGCAGTTCTGCTACTGACCCACAAAATGTATCAGGAAACATACCTAAAATCAGTACTCTGGTGTCCTTATCTGTAAAGGGGGAATAGTAATACTTACCTCAATGAGCTGTTATAAAGTTTATACTTAATATACTTAATAATGACTTTAAGCATTAAGCACAACCCTGGCCCAATTAAGTCCTAAATTGGGAAATTACTATTCTACCCCAAATGATTTCTACCTTGCTAGAATAGCACACTGTGCACAATAATCACGTAATAAACACCATACCATGCTGTGGCTGCTCAATAAACATTATTATAAATCAGTGGCTGATCAATAAGGAGGAGAATATGTCTGTTAAGGCTTTTTATATGATATATCTAGTTTTATCAAAGAGCAGTAGAATACCTATCTGACCAGAACTTAATCAGTTTCATAAAAAATAGGAGGTATTGTCATATACAACTTGAAGCTTTCTTGATACCCCATTTTATTTTCAGATTTTAGAGGAGAAATGGTACATCCGAATTACGTTAAACCAAGCTAGATAAAACTGTAACATTTCCAGCTTCCATAAGCCTTAACTAATTCATTGGCTAGCCACATTGGATTTGTCTATATGGCAGAAAGAATGGCAGCACATAAGCTTGTTCAGGTCTATGCCCATAATCTTGTGCATAGCAGGGCTAGGCTCACTGATGACCTTGATTGTAAAATCGAAGTCAGAATTGTTAAGCAATAAACTTTTACCTTCATGTGTATGTGCAATTTTGTTTTTTCACCCACATTTTGTTTTGCTTTGTTGTCTCCCTAACTCATTTTTCCTCTGTTATTTGTGATAATGCCTGTTCAGGATGTTATACCTGTATACTATTTTAATCTTTATCCTGCAAATTTATATATATGATTTAATTTGAAGTACAGAATAGCTTCACGATAACCAGAGATTTGAAATACAGAAACTAATGTTTAATACATTTCCAAGAAATGGATCTTAAGATCCTGCTTGGAAATTTAATCAAGTTTTTTACCTTAACTAATTCTTGGTTAAAGAACCAATGTCAATCTGGGAAGACTGGCCTATCTGACAGAGAATGCATATTAATAATTGAGGGATGAAGGAAGGAAGCACTTAGATATCAGTGTGACAGATAAAACATTCTCAGTCTCACAGCCAATCATAAAAGTTAGGAGATTTTTCTGAATGTACTGCAACTGGTAAGCTGAAAATCAGCCTGACAATTAAAATAGACTGTCCCCTGGCTTGCTCTAAAATGATATCCATGGCATAGAATTTGAGAAGTGCTAAATGATAGTATATATGTAACAAGTTTTACACAATGCATCTTGCATGGTAGAGGATCTATAAATACAATTTCCCTTAATGTTGAGGCAACTCCAACTGAGAAGTTCTGTTTGCTTTTACAGTGTGCCCCTAGAAGTTCTTAACTGTGTCACAGCCTGAAAAAATATTGGGCGATGCTGCCCCAGGGCAAAGGGAAGAAGCCAAGGCATTACGCTGCAGCATGTCACACAGCAGGCAATTTAAGATCCTAGGTTCTGAAATCCATCTCTTGAAATAGTTCCTAGAATAGATATAGGACATTTATTTCAAGAAATTCAAAACCAATCTTTTATCCTATCTCATTTATTCACACTACTCACCTGTGAGAAATGAGAAGGTCAAATAATACCAACCCCAGAGTTTTGATACATAGATCTGATAAGTGATTTATTCAGAAACAATGTTTAATAGATCTCAATGTTCTAACTCCCAAAGCTTTGCAATGTTTCTTGACTTAATGAATTAACTAATTTCTTTGTGAAGAGGGCAGTGATTAGTTCTTGTTTTACTGGCCCTTATGGATGAAAATGTCATTTATCTTGAATGTGTTCACAATAATGGTCACCTAGGGTCTTTTGGGGATTGCAGCTCAAATAAACAAATAAAGTCCCTTTCTGGGATTGCAGCTCTAATAAACAAAGTCCTGAACTAAGCATTAGCATTGCCAGATTTAAATCACTTTCTCTATTCAAGTTAGTTTCCTAGGACATGTGCACTGAAAATTCCAACTTTATCATGTTAGTGAGGAAGATTTGTAAGGATCCCATTTTATAGGGTCTGAAAGAGCAACAGCATAACCACTATTGTCCAGGACCCTCACTCAAATGAATAATAAATGTAAACTTATTTAAAAATAAGATTTTAAATAATAAATGACTACATTGCGTGGAAAGAGTAGGTTCACACATCCCATTAGAATGGCATTCATTATCTGCAGGCATTTCCACCGTTCTTGCTGACCTTTATTAAACCATCACTAACAAACTCCTTCAGGTGACTGGTAAAACATGTTGAAATGAAATGAAATGAGGAAGTTAATATCTGGATGTGGAGAGACATTGCTGTCTTTACAAACAGAGAAGTTAAACTCCCAGTCAGTTTCTAAAGTGGAAATATACCATGCAAAAGTGTGCATAGCACAAAGCTTACCACTGTAAAGGAGATTTTGGAAATATATCTAAACAGCCAAAGTAAAAAAAAAAAAAAAAAATCCTTCTTAGGGAGAGAACCGTCAAGTTTAGAAAAAAAAATTACTGTTTGGCATCATAAGTTAGGGCACTACTTTAGTCATGGATTAGAAGGAGAATCAAAGGGATAGCTAATATAATTTTCATTACAAATAAGTAGGAGTTTAGGAGAAGCTGAAACCTGTGGGAAAGATGAAATTAGGAATTTCTAGAGTCAATGATGTAACTGAAGGGGTTGTAAGAAAAGATACTTAATATACAGTTCCTTAAATCACTGATGTAAAATCCCTCTCCCTCTCAGGCTATGTATGTATGTATGTGTTTGTGTATATGAAATGGACAATCAACTGACTGAGCCTTAAACGAAGAGAAGAATCATGGATACATGAGGCTTAATTGGGATGGGAAATTACAAGGAATCAGAATCATAAAGTCAGAAGCCATAGCAATCATGAAAATACAAGTCCATGGACATGTTTAGGAATCTTGGGAACAAGTAAAACATACACTTTTAATTGCCATCTAGATAAACCTCATTTTATTTTCCATTCTCAAGTAATATTTAGTTGGAATTTCATTTTTATAATTTTGAGCCACTTGAAAAACGATTTCTTTTGCATATCACCATCCTCTAATAATATATTGCTGGGCTTTGTTTTCTGTAGGTTTTTTTTTCTTTCACATCCCTCCCCCATCACATGTCTGACCTTACTCCTTAATGACAATTCAATATCATTGGTTTTAGCCGTCATCACAATCTTAATTAGTTCCTGTTTTTAGTCTCTCTGTGCTACATGCTTTTGTCCATGATGCCACCAACTACCTTTCTTAAAATTTTAAATCATCTTTCCCTTTTTAAAAAACTGTGATAACATCACTTCATAGCAAAATATTTTGATCTTTGCATTTTTATACTCAAGGGTATTTTGACCTCACTGTTTGACCCTTTGTTTTGTCTTTGCTCTGTTACTGGTGGGGAGAGTTACAACAGCTTATGCAAAGCAATAAAAAGATGGGTGCAGAACAGAGTGAGTGGTAGAACATGTGCAATCTGGCCAGTAGAAACACTCATAGGACATCTGAAAGCAATTTGGCATATTTTTCTCATTGGTTAATTACCACCTCAATCATAATGCATATCATTGGCATCTGTCTTTAATATAAAGTAAAATGAACAATAACCAAAACTTCTCATTATAAAAAATGAGTTCTGAAATATTTTTACTCTCAACCATTAGACATCTCACACACACACACACACACACACACAAATTTATAATGGTAAAGTTATAAAGAGTAAAATTTGAAATTGAAAAAAAATCTAAGTGATGCATAAAATTTAAAAATATATTTACAGAACATAAAGTAGGATAATGAAAATATAATAAATGGAAATGGTTTAATGGAAATGGTTTAATACATTTTAGTAAAGATTGATCAGTGTTGATATATATCTTTTTTTTGATATATATCTTAAGCATTAGGCTTGTTCTTTTTAAATATATATTATTAAAATGCTGTCAGGGTCAGAATGGTATGTCTATTATCTGGTCATTCTCCTCATTGGTTAAAGAATTGCTTAAAATAGAGAATTCAAATTACTTTCCCAGCTAGCCTCAGTCAACCTCCCCAGCAACATTCCCTAATTCCTCCCCAATTCCTTAACATAGTCCTTGGGACGCACACTGCAATAATCATATTGAGGGTCTTATTTGTATTTTCACAATCTCACACTTTATAGTTCCTGAAACATCTCTTCAGAGACTCTTCATCTTCCCTCATTTTTCTGCCTGGCAAATACTTATTTACCCTGAAGGTTTGGTTGACCTCCATGACCACAGTCAGATTTGATCACTCCCACCTTAAGAGCATAGTACTGACATGATGGTATTCATTGGACAGATGCCCATTTCTCAACATATTCCATCCATCACTAATCATCAATTTAATAAAGGCCAAGATTTAAGAACCAAGGTTTACACATTTGTATATTTCCTTCAATATTTTTCAAATATTTTGTGCACGTTCCAAAAATTTTGCTAAATAACTAAAAAAGCGATATAGTAGAAGCCTTGAAGAGCTTCACAATGAATTACCATGTACCCTCTGGGAATTTTCTTAAGCTCTTTGTACCCTAGAATTTATTTTTGTTTGTTTGTTTTGTTTCTCTCATGTTAAAAACGATGATGGTCATACCAACCTCATAGAATTGATATATACATGAATGTATGTATGCAAAGGACTAAGAACTGTGATTGGAATAAAGTACGCATTCATAAATTCAGATATGTAAATTAATTTCATGTCTTGAATATTTACATCAGTCCTAACTGGAAGTAAGAATACACAAAAGTTCTTGAACTATCTACCAGCTCTGGGATTTCCTATGGCTGGTGAGTAAAAGGCAGACATGTGAGAATTGTTCTGCTTTTGTTTACATATCCTGATACATTGTATAATGTGATTCAGATTTTAACATTCATGTAAGCTGCAGTGGTAACTTCCATGTAATGGACTGTGGCACTAAAAATTAGAGAATTCAATTGAAAGGAATTATGGTAGTGTTGGCTGTTTTCAATGAACTAGTTTGAAAGTTAATTATTTTTTTAATAGCTTTACCAAGAAAGTAACTCTTCAGGAAGCTTAAAAAGCATAATTTCTCTGACTGCTTTTCATCAAAGTCCTTTTACTCCCTGTTGTGCTGACCTATTAAAATCAGTATTGAATCACGTGTTGAATGCAGAACTTTGGATAATTCTTTGCTAACAAGTAAATAAAACATTTCAGGGATAATCACAAGGTTTTATTTCTGCCAGGTAGGGGCTCTCACATTTGATAGTTATATCTTAATGTCAAACTGAAAACAGACATTTACAGTGATTACTCAGTGCAGTAAGGAAGGGGACCTTTCCCTTCTAGATTCTTACCCTTTAAAAACACTCCTTCACCTGTCTCAGTTTTTGGCAAGGAAAGTCACTATGGCCAGTTTTGTGGTTGCTTCTCCATACTTGGTAGTAGTTGTTCTGGAGAAAGGAAAGGAGGAATATACTTCAGTGAAAGAGGGAGACTTATACTGGTGATCACTTTTTATGAAAGAGAAAAAAGATGTTTTGGACTCACTCAGTTTTGTTGAGTGTAACCTATAACAACAGTAATTTAGAAGACACTGGTATTAAGGCAATTCTATGACACTGTAAGGAGGGTAACACAGGTATCTGTCTTCAGGGAGGGACAGTAGTGGTGAAGGCTATGATATAAACAGAAATAGACATAGTTATATTATTTCCAAAATTGTATCCCTCACCTTTTAAAAAAAATCAGTTTATGAACTAGCTTATAAACGTGTTTGCACGAGTGGTTTTGTAAAGGGATTTATTTGAGAATTCATTCTTTCAGTAATCTGTTTTGTAAGAGGCAGTGGCATATATAGATCTTAGAGAAGAAATGTAACTATCCTAAAACAGAGGTGAGGACGAATACCACAAATTGCCCTGGAATGGAATAACAACCAGATTTGAAGTTTATAAATGTTCTGGAAATTGATCATGCGTCTTGGCCTCTGGACATTTTCCAGACCCTTCCAAGACATATCTCTCCAGACAGAGGTGTAGCTTGCTTCCTATTCTCCTATGAGGTGATGTAGCAGGAATATGGCTTGTCTGCCAATCTGCTAGATCCATATGAGACATCAGTTCAGAATAGAACAATATGCAGGCAATATGACGAAATCCACACAGGAGTCTGGTTTTCAGGGCCATCAGTAGCACCGGAGGTTTTACTGTACCGTGTCCAGCATCAGCATCGTGAACTGCAGGGTAGTGCCCAACATAAGGGCAAGGAGGTCATAACTGGAACAGCCTTCACACCTAACTTTGTGATCCTACTGATGAGTCTGAGAACATTTAAGTGTCTTCTAATAAATCTGTTGTCTTCTTAAGCTAATTAGTGTTGGTTCTCCTGCAACTAGAAGCCATGGTACACGGAGATAGCAACAAGAACTCATACTTCTCCCAATTTCTAGAGTATATAAATGACAGTGACCCCAGCTTGAATGATATTAACTATGTATATATAAATGAATAGATAACTATGTGATACTGAATACGAACTTCAGAATTGCATTATTTCAAGGTCCTGGTGAAAGTAGTCCTTTGGACAAGTCATTTAAGCATTGATATGGCTTTCTGCAGCTCAGAAATTTGCTTTTAAAGTATCAATGTAAATAACTCCCTAAGCCCATAGTTATGAGGGTTAAATAAAATGATTTTTAGAAAATGATTCAAAAATACCTGGAACACATAGAGCACTCAGCAAATTTTGGTTGCCTTTGCTGATGTAGTAGTAGCAATGATAGTAGTAGTAGTAGTGGTGGTGGTGGTAGTATGACCTGATAAAAGTTTTTTGTTACCTCACTTATTCTCACAGAAGCCTCAGTAAGTAGTATAATTTCCAGTTTTAGTAATGAAGAATATGATGTTGAAAGTTTAAATATCTCATCCCAAATCACACAGATTTGAAATAACAGTCGACATTTCTCCAAAACCTGTGCTGCCCAATTCCCCATATCGCTTACCCGAGTCAAAGGCCGACAGACACAAAGGTACGAGTCAGGATGCATCAGTGGTCAAAGCCTGCATGAGTGAAGAAGGAAGGCTCAAGAGTCAGGGCAGGTGCCAATTTGTCCCCAGAACTGGAGATCAGTAGTTTTCTAGAGGACCGACTATGCTCCATGTACTGCTGTAAGCTCTTCCTAGGTATCATTTCATTTAATGACCACAAGAAACCAAGAAGACCAGTTTTAGAGTGAATTATCAACCTTTTACAGGAAAACTGAGACATAACCACTTTTGCAGGGTCACAGAGCTTGCAGATGCTGTAGCTGGGAACTGAAGCTAAACTGACTTCCAAGTGAGTCTGTGTTGATTAAACCAATGTTTTATCATCTCCACTTTGCTCTGGTTAACAACTCTTTCTCTGGTGTCAGACTAACCTGGATTGCTGTGTGTGGTAGTTAAGAAGTGACAATATGTGAACATTTGCATTGTTTAAGGGGTTTGTTTTTGTCCTTTTGCTTGTTTGTATTTGTTTTATCTTTTGGTGTTCTTTTTCTCTTTGTTTAAGTTCAGGCTTGGCAAGGAAGTAGTGAAGAGTCATTTAAGTATGTGAATAATGACTTATAAAGTCTAATACACAGGAAACACAGTAATAGTCTCTCATGGGTGTGTATGTGTGTGTGTGTATATATTTGTGAAGTGACATAAAATCTAGGGAATGGAGAACACAGTACTTGATAATTTCAAGTACTCGTACATTTTAATGATTATTATTGATATTTCCATCACAAATTCTTGTTTCTGTGGAATGGATCATATTAAAGAGCCAAGAATAAACTTGTTTAATCGTATATATCTTAAGATTACAGATGTCAGTAATTCTTATATTTCTGTATATCTTAAATTTATTTATCACTAAATATCCCCCCCCCATTTTCTTTCCTGACTGGTCGTCTTCTCCCTATGTTCTCCCTAGACTATAGTTATCAGTCTAAATGGAACCTAAATTTTACAAGATAAATAGCATATGTAGAAAAACTTTGCGAGAAGAGTAAAAAATAACTTTTTTTTGATGCTTTGCGCTAAGTTGATGTCTATATATATGGTGGCAATAAACTGACTTTTTTAGTAGTACAATTTCTGTCCAATTAAAACATGCTTAAAATATGCTTATTAGCATGTGTCTGAGTTATGTATGAATAAATGCATACAAATCTTCCATTTGTTGTACTTGGAGCAGATGAAACTAATAGGAGTGCCTACAGCAGGTGAGAAATAGTCTGCCTGCAGTTCAACTACAGAGTGCACATGATTCTTACTCTTAAAGCCTTCATGTCATTAAACTGTTATTTATTGATCCTGCTGTCAAGGCAGCAAAGAAGAGTAATTTTAAAGCTCAGAATGAAAAAAATAGATTAAAAAATCCCTTTTCTGATAGATTGTGCATATCCAGTGCAATCCATTTTCATATGTTCCCAGTTCTTGATTTCCTTATATGCCCAGAAGTAATGTAACCATAAATGAGATAAATGCATGAAATATCTTCTCTGCTTTTTTCAATTGATAGTGTCTTGTGTTTAATTCATTTATCAAAAATATTAGTATCAGGAAAGGAGAAAATGTAGTAAGTCAGTGCCACATTAAAAAGATAATAAATGCTTAATTTTATCTTTTGGTATCAATTTGTAACATTTTTTTTAAAGAAGAGATTGCTAATAGGAAAGATAGATATTATGGTGATGATTAAAATGATCTATTCCTCCCTGTTTTTGTTTTTATTTTTGTTTTTATTTTTGTTTTGTCTTCTTCCTGTATACTTTATTTTCAACTTGTGGAATCTACAAAGAAGCAACAGCAAACAGCCATGTTAACTAATTCCCTATCTCTTTGGAAAGGGGGATTTTTAAAAGTTAGCAATCACGACCTGTGATTTGAAATATAATATGAATTGTGTGTGTGTTGATTTTTTATTTGACTGGGGTTTTTCTTTAGTATTCTTTACTATAACTTTCTGTGCAAGTTTTAAATACAGTTTTCATTTAGGACATTGAATTTTCTACTAACTTACAATACAGTACTGATAAACTGCACTGTTATTTCCTTTCCTTGTGCACTCATTTATGTATTGAGAGCGCTGAAAGATTTAATATATCAGTTTAGTATTTTTAACTGTCACTGAATTTGCTACAAATGTGGGGTCTTCATTTTTTGATTGTGGAATCGTGCTACAATTTCTATGCTCTTGCTGGCTTGATCACTCTCTTCTATGATGGATCCAGAAGGAGCAACAGCAGGTGGCAGATATCTGCCCCAGGGAAACAGCTAGGTATGTTTCCTTTTATACTTCTGTACTCTGTTAGCGTTTGGTAATGATGGGGTTGCAGACTTTCTCCAAATTTTTCTGCGGAGATTCAAGTGTCTCCTTCTCTACAGTGTTACTCTTATTGAACCAGTCAATGATTTCATTACACTTGTAGAAAATCTTCTATTTGTCCTCATCATTGACATTCCCTTTGATTTTTTTTTTACATTCGACGATGGCTTTCACATTGAAGATGTAGGATTTAAGAGAATATTTAGAAGAAACCTTGTGTCTCTGCTTCTCGTTTCAACTTTGTGTTTCTTAGCCTTCTGAATTGCACCCTCAAGGTCTTCCTTGCTCAAAGGACACTTGTCATTTGTGGTGGCAATCTTGTTCTTTTTTCCTGTATTGTTATCTGCATACTGGGATCTGAGATATACCACAGAAAATGGGAGTATGCCTGTGAATTAAAACGTGCCAAGCAGGTTGTCATGGCACATCACCCTTTATAAACTAGAATAAGTGCACTGAGCTGGTTGAGTAAGCTGTGAAAGTCTGTGAGTGGGCACGCTGATATTGTATTGATCATGGTGATTATGACGCCACCAGGGGTTTCAATATTAATGGAAAAAGTAGTAATATCCAAGAGCAGTAAACCTTGAACATCCTCAGATTTGTCCCTAGATAAGATCACTGCCTGGGCAGATGTATCATGAACAGTAGCTCCATAGGGATTGATGTACCTGTCAATTATTTTCCCTTGAAGAAGTCTTGCAGAAGTGTCTGAATACTAGAGATATGTGTATAATCACCCATCACAATGAGGACATATATATCTCTGACTTGTCTAATTTGACATAGTGAATGGCTTTCTCCACAGAGTCCAGAATGCCACAGGTCAGCATTCAGTTTTTCAAACTAGCACAGATAATTAACGTGTGGAACTCAACCCTCTCTTGGAGAGAATCAATATCAATTTTGACCTGATTTTGTTTAGTTACATTGTGCATGTTTACAAGTAGTATAGAGGCTACAGTCATATATCTTGCTCTCATGAATATCCTTCTTATGCTTGGACTTGAAATCTGCAATGAAACCTTCTGTTTGTCAAAGTCTTCTTCATATAAGCTTTAGTCTTCTGCTATAGGTTTGACCCAAAAGATTCCATAGTCAATAGTGAGGATTTGTACATTTTAAAGTACACCTTTTAAGAAAAAAGGTCACCATATGTATTTCACCACCAGTATCTTATTCAAGCCACAACAGCAGCCAATAGCTCTTTGATACTTCTGAGAATATTAAGAGAAGCAATAGGTTTACCATCTTTGGAAATCTGTTGGTGGCAGTCATTAATAAACTAATGCTGTGGCAATAGCACTTGTAAACAGTCTTCCCAAGGTAGGCTTCTGTGGTTTCTTCATCTTTGCTAGAATCATAGATGATACCTCCTCTGGTTAGAAGCTTTTGGATTCTCCCTTGTATTCCATCTGGACCATAGGCCTTCTTGCATCATTTACCACCAAGAACGGCCAATGAGTCATGTCAGACATGTCCAGACATGTCAGGACAACAGCATTTTCACATCTACATTCAAACTAACACAGTCTAATTCTTCTAAACGTATCACCACTTAATTGAAAATATTAATTAAGGTAATAGTTTCAGGCGATCTACCTAATCATTGGCAATTATCTCTACTTCCCATGCTGGCAGGTATCTACACAGGAATAGATGGTGCCATTATCACTGGCAACTGCAGGTACCTCAGACAAGGTTTCTGAGTGTAAGTCTAGGTCAGCTTATTGGAGAAAGTAGTTACTGAAGCTGTTGCAATGTTCAAGGGGAGCTCTATATTTTTTAAAAGAAAACGTACATATCATTTTCTTCTGAGAGTGAAGAGGATATTTATAGTAAAACAAACAGCCAGTCTATTACAAATTATTCAAGTTAGCACTGTTTATATACATTCAAGTGAGATTTTTGATGATATTCCTTCCAATTATTTACATCTGAATACGTCTGGATAGATACAAAGTATAAAGTAAATATAAATTTACATATATGGAAACCTAACATTCTACTGTTCTTGAAGTTTTTATACACAAAAATATATCATGGGGAGAGAAAGAGAAAGAGAGAGAGGAGAGAGAGAATTTCCTTACTCAATTTAAGTGTCTTACACAGAATTGCATTATTTTTAAACATCTTTATTGGAGTAAAATTGCTTTACAGTGGTGTGTTAGTTTCTGCTGTATAACAAAGTGAATCAGCTATATGTAGAATTGCATTTTATATGTGAGCTGATTAATCTGGCTCTCACTGATGGACATTTTTTATATTTCTAATTTGGTTTACTATAAACAATAATGAAATGACGTCTTTGTGTAAGTACATCGGTTCACTTGTGTAATTATTTTCTTTCATTGATTCTTCAAACTCTCATTGCTAAACCAAACTATATTTTATATTTAAACATTAAATGTATTGAATTATTTAATAAATATTGTAATTACTACTCCAAAGAACAAATCATAAAATATTTTTTCTTCATAATATATCCAATACTAGATTTTAGCTATATGTTTTATTTTTCTTAATTTTTAAATTTTTTTAACATCTTTATTGGAGTATAATTGCTTTACAATGGTGTGTTAGTTTTTGCTGTATAACAAGATGTATCAGCTATGTGTATACATATATCCCCATATCCCCTCCCTTTTGTATCTCCCTCCCACCCTCCCTATCCCTCCCCTCTAGGTGATCACAAAGCACGGAGCTGATGTCCCAGTGCGATGCAGCTGCTTCCCACTAGCTATCTATTTTATGTTTCATAGTGTATATATGTCCATGCCAGTCTCACTTCGTCCCAGCTTACCCTTCCACCTCCCGTGTCCTCAAGTCAATTCTCTACATCTGCGTCTTTATTCTTGTCCTGCCCCTAGGTTCATCAGAATTTTTTTTTTCTTTTTAGATTCCGTATATATGTTTTAGCATATGGTATTTGTTTTTCTCTTTCTGACTTACTTCACTTTGTATGACAGACTCTAGGTCCATCCACCTCACTACAAATAACTCAATTTCATTTCTTCTTATGGCTGAGTAATATTCCATTGTGTATGTGTGCCACATCTTCTTTATCCATTCATCTGTCAATGGACATTTAGGTTGCTCCCATGTCCTGGCTACTGTGAATAGAGCTGCAATGACCACTGTGGTACATTACACTTTTTGAATTATGGTTTTCTCCCACTACTGGGATTATAACAACTCTGGTACCAGATTCCTCAAGTCTCCACCCAACCTCTAAAGTTTGTTGTTACTGTGTTTTTTTATCTTTTTCTCTCCATTGTTTCACATGCTTATTTGTTTATCAACTCTCCTGAGCTAATTCTATAGGTTCTGTATTTCCTGCAGTGTGTGCACACTGAGTTTTTTTTTATTAGCTAGTTGTTGTTGTTGCTGTTGCTGCTGCTGTTAAGTTCTTGTGTTTATTTTTAAGCCTGGCTTTCTGTGGGGCACCCCTCTGTCAGTATAATTTAGTGTTCAGCCAATGATTAGTCAGAAGATTTCTTTAATTATCTTGCCTATGGTTTTTCTATCCTTTGCAAAGGGATTTGTATGAGAAGAATACCTTCAAACTTCAAAACAGTTTACAAGACAGCCTTAACTTTCACTGCCTGCTGGCACAGTGTCTCAAGATCAGACTTCTCCTTTCTCGTGTTTTTCCCGGGCATATACACAGCCTTTCACATATACTGAAACTTTTAGATTCCCACATATATGTTGGACCTTTCCAAGTTCCCTTATCTAGTTCTTCCATATTTCCTTTTAAATTCCCAGCCAAACTACCCCAACTGAATTCACAACTGTAGGCAGCTGAGATGTTGCCAGCAATTTTATTTTGTTTCAGTAATGCTCTGGAAATTGGCTCACCCTACCTTGCTGATCTGAGGTCTGTGTCAAATGAAATGGATGTCACACTCAAAGAATATAGATTTTCTAAGAATCTGAAAGTTTGGACAAAATATTGACTGTGCTCTGGGAACGGTACTTTTAGTGGAAACCCAGAAGAGGGCAGTCATCTTCTTAGGCTAAAAGACTGATGGCTTTTCTCTGTTACAACACCACCGAGTGAGAGAGGGGGTGGGTGGGAACAACCTGAAGTTATAATGTCATAGACCTCACTGTCTCACCAAGATTAAGCATTTTCTCTTGGATAAATTTAGTTTATTTTTAGTTCATTCTGTGACACTAGTTAGTTTCCAGAGTTCTGAAAAGGTTAATTTTAGATATTTTGTTTACATTTGTGTTAGTTTTGAGGGAGAACAATTTTATAAGTATACTTGCTGTGTAATTCTGGAAGTCAATTGTGGCTCTGCTCCTTTAATGCCACAGACTATTTCAGCCAACTTCCAGCCTCTTATTAACTATCTCCGTACCCTAACAGAGTCTAGGTGACACAGGCCAGGCTTTCATTTTGGTACTCTTGAAGCCCTTTTGCCTCATTTGATATCAAGGTGATTATCATGCAGTCACCTGAAGGGTAGATCAACAGATTTCCTTAAAGGGATTTATTTTCTCAATCACTTCAATCTCATTGCTTTCATACCAGTATTGATCAGGATGAACGTGTTTATCCTGTGGCAACATCTTGAAATTTAATGTAATATTTATTTTATTTTTTTAATTTACACTGTTAGTTCATTTTAGGTTGGTGTAGTGTTCGTTTCTATATAGAGACTCAGGGACCAGTGTAACAGAGACTCCCCCATAATGTAGCTGTGCTATCTGGTACTTGCAGCATCCTCATGTGCTAGGAGAAGTACATGGAGGTCTCATCACTGCTTTCCCATGCTTCAGCCCAGAAGTGCTTCCTGCCAATTTCTCTCACAGCAAATTGGATAGAATTAGTCACATGGGTTTACTTAGCTCCAAGGGGATTGAGGTTTTTCTTGCCCTCCTTATGACTAGGGAAAAAAAAAGAAGAACCCACAATCTACTACACTACTCTTTAAGCTGAATGCTGGTTAAGTGTTGCAAAAATCAGGTTCAAGCCATTTCCTCTTAGAGTCCTCTGTGGGTAGTCTAGCACTTTACTTTTGAATTGGGGCATACTTGGTATGTATTATTTTATTGTCTACTGGAACCTCAGCTGGAACTATAGAAGGAAAATCCCATTTTACTTTCTTGCTACACAAAGTAGAATTTTTTATAGTTAGGATATTTTCTTAGATGCCTTTTCACAAATTGTCTCCACAACTGCCAGCAAGAATTGGCACTCTACCCAGTCCTGGTTCAGGAATGAGAGCAGCACTATTTCTTTTCATCTTTTCTTCCAACTGGCTCAGAGAGTAAGAAGTTGCACTGATTCATTCTGACAGTCTGTCTGGCAATATCCACCTAAACAAGAAATGGTTTTCAAACATTATTAACAATAACTTTTGCATTGCTTTTCTAAAATTAATGTCTAGCTTTAGATCAGCTATTCTGTCCAACATAGAAAATTTACTTCATAAAGACTGTCCTAGCTGCACAAGATTGCTTAGTCACACTATACGTGGGGCCTCTATCATCCATCGCTCAAAAATGTAATAAACAGAGAGGTCTTGTGTTTCTACTACAATCAGCCCTCTGTATCCACGGGTTCTTTATCCATTCATTCAACCAACCACAATCCTAAGTTGGTTGATTCATTGATGTGGAACCCACTGATACAGATGGCTGACTGTACTACACCACTGAATATAAGGGACTGAATATCAACAGATTTTGGTATCCATGCAGGTCCTGGAGCCAATCCCACTGGGATAATGAAGGATGACTGTATATGCTAAGGAGTGAGTTAAGATCTTAGACTTTAACAAGTGTGTGAAACATACATACTTATTATTCTCATGCAATTTCTAGTCTATTAAAAATAAATATTAGAAAATAATTATACAGTCACCACATTCATTCAGTAACGCAATACATATTTATTTAGTATATTGAACATCTATTAGATGCTAGGTACTGAAATTCCAAAAGCAAATGGGGCATTATCTCTGTCCTTCAGGTTTAAAGGTTATGAAAATTTAATTGATTTATTCACTTCCCTTCATCATAACAAACAAAAGTATATCAGGACTTAATTATACTGCCTAAAATTTCTAATGTAAGTCTGTTTTGCTTCTGCTGAGGTCTGGTAATTGTGCTTCAATGTTAATTTCCCTAGTATAGTCTAGAGGGAACAGAACTTCTGAAATGGAAGAGTAAAGAACTTGATAGATCTTCTTCCCAACCATACAACCATTTAACTAGGGGAAATTATAAAAATATCATGTAACATTTCTAAAAATTTTCCTTAGTGCATATAGAAAATGGAGAAGCATTGGTTCAATAAAGTTTACTGAATCTTGTTAAGAACAGAGAGAGTCTGGCATGTGAGCTCTCACCCACTCTCTTCCTCCCCTCCCAGTTTGGTATTATGGATACTCTAGTTTGGATGAGTTATGGCCAAGAGTATCAAGTTGGACTTAACAAGTTGGGTAAACACAGAGTTTATCACTGTGTTACACAGTGAGTTCTACACCCAGATATATCATAGCCAAAATGTTGAAAGCAAACATAAAGAGAACATCTTGAAAGTAGCGAGAAAAAAACACTTCACTTCCAAGGAGCCCTAATAAGATCAGCAGCTGAATTACCATCAGGAAAACAAAACCAAAAGCAATAACAACAACAACAAAAGTAGCTATAAGGCAGTGGGATGATGTATTCAAAGTATTAAAAGTTAAATAAAAAGACTCTCAGTCAAAACTTTTTCCCTGAATAGCCTAACAAAATAGATATTTTTCAAATTATTTTAATATACACAATAATAAAATCACATATTCTAAGATGCTATCCTAATGCCAAATGAAATCTACATTTCCCAACTAAATGCTCTCCACACTCTAGCAGAGCAAAAGAAGACAATGTGATAAAACAGTAAGAACACAGTATTTGCACGTAAAGAACACTACATTTAAATCTAATTTCTGCATTTCATAGCTCTCTTGAATTGTGTAAGAATTATAGTCTCAATATGTCTAAAATAGGAATGATGATACATACATAACAGGGTCATGATAAGAATTAATTATTGTGACACATATGTGGTGCTTAGTACAGGGCAGGTATTCAATAAATGTTTGCTCCAGTAAAGAAAATTACTATTCTTAATATATGATGGACATTTCACTAGCAGTGTTGCACTAGTTCACCTTATTTATTTTGCCTAGAAGCACTGGATAGATAGTGATATCACTCTATTTTAAAGTGGATAAATGGTAATACAAGTATGTAACAGAACTCATCCAATATCTTACATTTATAGCACATTTTATTTTAAGACTTATACTTCTAAATTCTGAGTTCTATGACTTTCGGTTGCTGTTTTCACTGCAGTTTTCCTAATGCCTAAAACCACAACTAGAAGGTGGCTGATAGCAATAAGTATTTCTCGGGTGAATGAAAGCCAATCTTAATCTCATTTCAGACATAACATTGAGTCATGCTGAAATAAGGGGACTGCTAAAAACCTTAATATTCAATAAAACATAACACTTTGTATTATTATTTTTTAACATCTTTATTGGACTATAATTGCTTTACAATGGTGTGTTACTTTCTCCTTTATAAAAAAGTGAATCAGTTATACATATACATATGTCCCCATATTTCTTCCTTCTTGCATCTCCCTCCCTCCTACCCTCTCTATCCCACGCCTCTACGTGGTCACAAAGCACTGAGCTGGTCTCCCTGTGCTATGCGGCTGCTTAGCTATCTGTTTTACGTTTGGTAAAACAGATAGCTAAGCAGCCGCATAGCACAGGGAGATAGCTATCTATCCCCACTAGCTATCTGTTTTACGTTTGGTAGTGTATATATGTCCATGCCACTCTCTTACTTTGTCCCAGCTTACCCTTCCCCCTTCCTGTATCCTCTAGTCCATTCTCTAGTAGGTCTGCATTTTTATTCCCGTCTTACCCCTAGGTTCTTCATGACCTTTTTTTTTTAGATTCCATATACATGTGTGAGCATACGATATTTGTTTTTCTCTTTCTGACTTACTTCACTCTGAATGACAGTCTCTAGGTCCATCCACCTCACTAAAAATAACTCAGTTTCATTCCTTTTTATGGCTGAGTAATATTCCATTGTATATATGTGCCACATCTTCTTTATCCATTCATCTGTTAATGGACACCTAGGTTACTTCCATGCCCTGGCTATTGTAAATAGAGTTGCACTGAACATGTTGGTACATGACTCTTTTTATATTATGGTTTTCTCAGGGTATATGCCCAGTAGTGGGATTGCTGGGTCATATGGTAGTCTATTTTTAGGTTTTTGAGGAACCTCCATACTGTTCTCCATAGTGGCTGTATCAATTTACATTCCCACCAACAGTGCAAGAGGGTTCCCTTTTCTCCACACCCTCTCCAGCATTTATTGTTTCTAGATTTTTTCATCATGGCCATTCTGACAGGTGTGAGATTATACCTCATTGTAGTTTTGATTTACATTTCTCTAATGATTAATCATGTTGAGCATTCTTTCATGTGTTTACTAGCAAACTGTATATCTTCTTTGGAGAAATGTCTATTTAGGTCTTCTGCCCATTTTTGGACTGGGTTGTTTGTTTTTTTGATATTGAGCTGCACGAGTGGCTTGTAAGTTTTGGAGATTAATCCTTTGTCAGTAGCTTCATTTGCAAAGGTTTACTCCCATTCTGAGGGTTGTCTTTTGGTCTTCTTTATGGTTTCCTTTGCTGTGCAAAGCCTTTTAAATTTCATTAGGTCCCACTTGTTTATTTTTATTTCCATTTCTCTAGGAGGTGGGTCAAAAAATATTTGCTGTGATTTATATCATAGAGTGTTCTGCCTATGTTTTCCTCTAAGAGTTTGATAGTGTCTGGCCTTACATTTAGGTCTTTAATCCATTTTGAGTTTACTTTTGTGTATGGTGTTAAGGAGTGTTCTAATTTCATTCTTTTACAGGTAGCTGTCCAGTTTTCCCAGCACCGTTTTTTGAAGAGGTTGTCTTTTCTCCACTGTATATTCTTGCCTCCTTTATCAAAGATAAGGTGACCATATATGCATAGGTTTATCTCTGGGATTTCTATTCTGTTCCATTGATCCATATTTCTGTTTTTATGCCAGTACCATACTGTCTTGATTACTGTAGCTTTGTAGTATCGTCTGAAGTCTGGGAGCCTGATTCCTCCAGTTCCGTTTTTCTTTCTCAGGATTGTTTGGCTATTTGGGGTCTTTTGTGTTTCCATACAAATTGTGAAATTTTTGTTCTAGTTCTGTGAAAATGCCAATGGGAGTTTGACAGGGATTCCATTGAATCTGTAGATTGCTTTGGGTAGTATAGTCATTTTCACAATGTTGACTCTTCCAATCCAAGAACATGGTATATCTCTCTATCTGTTTGTATCACCTTTAATTTCGTTCATCAGTGTCTTATAGTTTTTTTTGCATACAGGCCGTTTGTCTCTGTAGTAGGTTTATTCCTAGGTATTTTATTCTTTTTTTTGGATTGGTAAATGGGAGTGTTTCCTTAATTTCTCTTTCAGATTTTTCATCATTAGTGTATAGGAAAGCAAGAGATTTCTGTGTATTAATTTTGTATCCTGCTACTTTACCAGATTCATTGATTAGCTCTAGCAGTTTCTTTTTTCTTTTTTCTTTTTTTTTTTTTTTTTTTTGTGGTACGCGGGCCTCTCACTGTTGTGGCCTCTCCCGTTGTGGAGCACAAGCTCCGGACGTGCAGGCTCAGCCTCCATGGCTCATGGGCCCAGCCGCTCCGCGGCATGTGGGATCTTCCTGGACCGAGGCACGAACCCGTGTCCCCTGCATCGGCAGGTAGACTCTCAACCACTGCACCACCAGGGAAGCCCGAGCTCTAGCAGTCTCTGATAGCATTTTTAGGATTTCTATGTATATAGTATCATGTCATCTGCAAACAGTGACAGCTTTACTTCTTCCTTTCCGACTTGGATTCCTTTTATTTCTTTTTCTTGTGTGGCTAAAGCTTCCAAAACTATGTTGAATACTAGTGCTGAGAGTAGGCATCCTTGTCTTTTTCTTGATGTTAGTGGAAATGGTTTCAGTTTTTCACCAATGAGAAGGATGTTGGCTGTGGGTTTGTCGTATATTGCCTTTATTATGTTGAGGTAAGTTCCCTCTATGCCTACATTCTGGAGTGTTTTTCTCATAAATGGGTGTTGAATTTTGTCGAAAGCTTCTGCATCTATTGAGATTATCATATGTTTTTTCTCCTTCGTTTGTTAATATGCTGTATCACATTGATTGTTTTGCATATACTGAAGAATCGTTGCATTCCAGGGATAAACCCCACTTGACCAAGGTGTATAATCCTTTTAAAGTGTTCTTGGATTCTGTATGCTAGTATTTTGTTGAGGATTTTTGCATCTATGTTCATGAGAGATATTGGCCTGTAGTTTTCTTTTTTGTGACATCTTTGGTTTTGGTATCAGGCTGATGATGGCCTTGTAGAATGAGTTTTGGAGTGTTCGTCCCTCTGCTATATTTTGGAAGAGTCTGAGAAGGATAGGTGTCAGCTCTTCTCTAAATTTTGGATAGAATTAACCTGTGAAGCCATCTGGTCCTGGGCTTTTGTTTGTTGGAAGATTTTTAATCACAATTTCAGTGTCAGTGCTTATGATTGGTCTGTTGACATTTTTCTATTTCTTCCTGGTTCAGTCTCAGAAGGTTGTGCTTTTCTAAGAATTTGTCCATTTCTTCCAGGTTTTCCATTTTATTGACATATAGCTGCTTGTAGTAATCTCTCATGTTTCTTTGTATTTCTGCAGTGTCAGTTGTTACTTCTCCATTTTCACTTCTAATTCTGTTGGTTTGAGTCTTCTTCCTTTTTTTCTTGATGAGTCTGGCTAGTGGTTTATCAATTTTGTTTATCTTCTCAAAGAACTAGCTTTTAGTTTTATTGATCTCTGCTATCATTTCCTTCATTTCTTTTTCATTTCTTTCTGATCTGATCATTATGATTTTTTTCCTTCTGCTAAGTATGAGTTTTTTTTGTTCTTCTTTCTCTAATTGCTTTAGGTGTAAGAATAGTTTGTTTATTTGAGATGTTTCTTGTTTCTTGAGGTAGGATTGTATAGCTGTAAACTTCTTAGAACTGCTTTTGCTGCATCCCATAGTTTTTGGGTCATCATGTTTTCATTGTCATTTGCTTCTAGGTATTCTTTGATTTCCTCTGATTTCTTCAGTGATATCTTCGTTATTTAGTAGCCTATTGTTTAGCCTTTATGTGTTTGTATTTTTTACAGTTTTTTTTCCTGTAATTGGTATCTAGTCTCATAGCGTTGTGGTTGGAAAAGATACTTGATATGTTTTCAGTTTTCTTAAATTTACCGAGGCTTCATTTGTGACCCAAGATATGATCTAACCTGGAGTATGTTTCATGAGCACTTGAGAAGAAAGTGTATTCTGTTGTTTTTGGATGGAATGTCCTATAAATATCAATTATGTCTATCTGGTCTAATGTGTCTTTTAAAGCTTGTGTTTCCTTATTTATTTTCATTTTGGATGATCTGTCCAATGGTGAAAGTGGGGTGTTAAAGTCCCCTACTATAATTGTGTTACTGTCGATTTCCCCTTTTATGGCTGTTAGCATTTGCCTTATGTATTGAGGTGCTCCTATGTTGGGTACATAAATATTTAAAATTGTCATATCTTATTCTTGGATTGATCCCTTGATCATTATGTAGTGTCCTTCTTTGTCTCTTATAATAGTCTTTATTTTAAAATCTATTTTGTCTAATATGAGTAAAACTACTCCAGCTTTCCTTTGATTTCCATTTGCATGGAATATCT
The DNA here is from genome assembly GCF_964270905.1 of Leucopleurus acutus. Taxonomy (NCBI): domain Eukaryota; kingdom Metazoa; phylum Chordata; class Mammalia; order Artiodactyla; family Delphinidae; genus Leucopleurus; species Leucopleurus acutus. The sequence goes on along the minus strand of NC_139150.1, from coordinate 78,524,968 downwards.
CTTTTCCATCACCTCACTTTCAGTCTGTATGTGTCCCTAGGTCTGAAGTGGGTCTCCTGTAGGCAGCATATATACGAGTCTTGTTTTTGTGTCCATTCAGCCAGTCTATGTCTTTTGGTTGGAGCATTTTATCCATTTACATTTAAGGTAATTATCTCTGTGTATGTTCCTATTATCATTTTCTTAATTGTTTTGGGTGTTTTTTTAGGTCTTTTCCTTCTCCTGTGTTTCCTGCCTAGAGAAGTTCCTTTAGCATTTGTTGTATAGCTGGTTGGGTGGTGCTGAATTCTCTTAGCTTTTGCTTGTCTGTAAAGCTTTTATTTTCTCCATCAAATCTGAATGAGATCCTTGCTGAGTAGAGTAATTTGGTTGTTGGTTTACCCCTGTCATCACTTTAAATATGTCCTGCCACTGCCTTCTGACTTGCCGAGTTTCTGCTGAAAGATTAGTCGTTACCCTTATGGGGATTCCCCTGTATACTATTTGTTGCTTTTCCCTTGCTGCTTTTAATATTTTGTCTTTTATTTAATTTTTGATAGTTTGATTAATATGTGTCTTGGCGTGTTTCTCCTTGGATTTATCCTGTATGGGACTCTCTGCACTTCCTGGACTTGATTGTTTATTTCTTTTCCCATATTAGGGAAGTTTTCAACTATAATCTCTTCAAATATTTTTTCAGACCCTTTCTTTTTCTCTTCTTTTTCTAGGATCCCTATAATTACAATATTGGTATATTTAATGTTTTCCAAGAGGTCTCTGAGACTGTCCTCATTTCTTTTCTTGCTTTTTTTTTATTCTGCTGTGTGGGAGTTATTTCCAGTATTTTATCTCCCAGGTCACTTATCTGTTCTTCTGCCTCAGTTATTCTGCTATTGATTCCTTCTAGTGAATTTTGAATTTCATTTATTGTGTTGTTCATCATTATTTATTTGCTCTTTAGTTCTTCTAGGTGCTTGTTGAACGTTTATTGTAATTTCTCTATTCTAGTTCCAAGATTTTGAATCATCTTTACTATCATTACTCTGAAGTCTTTTTCAGGTCGACTATTTCCTCTTCATTTGTTTGGTCTGGTGGGTTTTTACCTTGCTCCTTCATCTGCTACATATTTCTCTGTCTTCTCATTTTGCTTAACTTACTGTGTTTGTGGTCTCCATTTCACAGTCTGTGGGTTCATAGTTCCCATTGTTTTTGGTGTCTACCTCCAAGGGGTAAGGTTAGTTCAGTGGCTTGTGTAGGCTTCCTGATGGAGGGAACTGGTGCCTGTTTTCTGGTGGGTGGGGCTGGATCTTGTCTCTCTGGTGGGCAGGAGCACGTCCGGTGGTGTGTTTTAGGGTGTCTGTGAACTTTATTATGATTTTACGTAGCCTCTCTGCTAATGGGTGGGTTTGTGTTTGTCTTGCTAGTTTTTTGGCATAGGGTGTCCAGCACTCTAGCTTGCTGGTCTTTGAGTGGAACTGGGTCTTAGCATTGAGACAAAGATCTCTGGGAGAACTCTTGCTGACTGAGATTACATGGGGCCAGGAGGCCTCTGTGGTCCAATGTCCTGAACTTGGCTCTCCCACCTCAGAGTCTCAGGCCTGACACCATGCCAGAGCACCAAGTTCCTGTCAGGCACACAGCTCAGAAGAAAAAGAAGAAAAAAAAGAAAGAAAAAAAATTAAATGACTAAATATATAAAAATAAAATAATTTAAATTTAAAAATTAAAAAAAATATTAAAATAGAAAGGTAACAGGATCTTGGTTTGGTTGAGAGCAACGAAACCAAGAAACAAATCCACCAATGATAACAGGCACTAAAAACTATACTAAGATAAACATAAAAATCAGAAACAAGTCAGTCACAGAGAGCAAACCCCATGTCTACATTTGTTCCCAAAGTCTACTGCCTCAATTGTGGGATGACTCGTTGTCTCTTCAGGTGTTCCACAGATGCAGGGTACCTTAAGTTGATTGTGTGGATTTAATCCACTGCTCCTCAGGGTACGTTGAGAAATTTCCCTTTCCCTTTGTTCGTACAGCTCCTGGGTTCAGCTTTGGTTTTTACCCCTCCTCTGCGTGTAGGTTGCCTCAGGCTTTTGTTCCCACCCAGACAGAATGGGTTAAAGCAGTGGCTGATTAGGGGGCTCTGGCTCACTCATGCCTAGGGAGGGAGTGGTACGGTAGTTATAATTTGAATGAGGGGCGAGCCTGCGGCAGGCAGAGGCTGGCATGACATTGCAACAGGCTGAGGTGTGCCATGTGTTCTCCCGGGGAAGTTGTCCCTGGATCATGGGACCCTGGCAGTGGCGGGCTGCACAGGCTCCCAGGGTGGGGTGGTGTGGATAGTGACCTGTGCTTGCACACAGGCCTCTTGGTGGCTGTAGCAGCAGTGTTAGCATTTCATGCCCGTCTCTGGTGTCTGAGCTGATAGCCACAAGCTGAGCTCGTGCCCATCTCTGGAGCTCACTAAGGTGGTGCTCTGCTTTCTGTGGGCAGACAGGGAAGGAATCCCCTGTCCTCGTGCACCCTGAAACAATGGTCTCTTGCCTCTTAGGCAGGTCCAGACTTTTTCCTGGACTCCCTCTCAGCTAGCTGTGGCACACTAGCCCCCTTTAGACTGTGTTCATGCAGCCAACCCCACTCCTCTACCTGGGGTCTCACCTCTGAAGCCCGAGCCTCAGCTCACAGCCCCCACTCGCCCCGGCGGGTGAGCAGACAAGTCTCTCGGGCTGGTGAGTGCTGGTTGGCACTGATCCTCTGTGTGGGAGTCTCTCCGCTTTGCCCTCTCACCCCTTTTTGCTGTGCTCTCCTCCGTGGCTCTGAAGATTCCCCCCCAACCACCCCCCGTCTCTGCCAGTGAAGGGGCTTCCTAGTGTGTGGAAGCCTTTCCTCCTTCACAGCTCCCTCCCAGAGGTGCAGGTCCCGTACCTATTATTTTGTGTCTGTTTCTTCTTTTTTCTTTTGCCCTACCCAGATATGTGGGGAGTTTCTTGCCTTTTGGGAAATCTGAGGTCTTCTGCCAGTGTTCAGTAGGTGTTCTGTAGGAGTCGTTCCACATGTGGATGTGTTTTTGATGTATTTGTGGGGAGGAAGGTGACTTCTACCTCTTACTCCTCCGCCATCTTGAAGGTCCCCCTAGCTATATGTTTAGACTTTATCAATCCAGTGGTTGAAAAATCATACCTCATCCTTTTAATTGTTTTTATTTTAATACTAAAGATTTTGAACATTTTTTTAAAGCATTTCTTTGTTCATTTGAATGGTCCTTTTTGTGAAACAAATGTTTATGTACTTTGAATATTTTCTAGTTTAGTGATGAACTTTTTCTAACTACTCTGTGGTTGATTGGCTTAATATTTCTGGTTATTTAACTCCCTTTTCCTTCCATGAGGTTTGTTTTTACCCTCTCTTCTTAAATCAGGCTTGACCATGTGATTGGCGTTGACCATGGAATGTGACTGAATGTGATGGGTGGGGCTGTGGAGCAGAAACCATGGGAGTCATTTATAGCCCAGCCATTGCTCTTTCTCTCTGTGCTACAGGAGCCTTTTCTCCTAGAGAGATTTACAGTGTAACACAAGAACAAAAGAAATGTTCAATCTAAGCCATAGAGGTTTTGGGGATTGTTCTTTGATGCATTATAACCTTCCCTAAACTGATTGATAAAAAATTCATAAAAAAATATTTCTATACATTATGGGCAGCAATTCTTTAGGTTTCTTTATTGGGGTTTTGTTTTCCACACAGCATTTGCTTCCAACAAACTCAGCTACCAATGTAGAATTAAAATGCTCATTGAATGTAAGTGTCCAGTACTTCAGTCTTCATTTTTAGATTAGTACACAGTCTAACTTTTTGCTCCAATAAGTCTATGGTATTCAGATTTTTAAAAACTTTTTGACAAGATAAGTATTCATTGTAGATATTCTGTCTGATGATAGGTACACATTCATGGTTCTCTTTAAAAATTACAAGTAAACTGACACCTAAAGGAAAAACAAATAGAAAGCCCCATGTTATTTAATATCACTATAAAAGTTATTTTTGTAGGAAAAGGACATATCCTTGTTTATCTTTCCTCTCCAACTACCTCATTTGCATCTCCTTAGGTATTTTTAAAATACTTCCGCTGTAATCTGCTGAGCCAAATTCTCCTAATTTTATAGGACCCAGTTTAAGCTTTACTTTTTCATTAGTATACTTTTTTCCCTGTGTATTCTCATAAATCACTGTAGCACTTTTAGCTGGTAATTGGTATTTAACATTTTATTACAAACTGATTTAATGATAACTTGGTTCGTATTTACATTATCTTCCTAAAAATGTAATATCCCTGATGTCAGAATTCAGACCTTAATCTAAAGCACTCAAAATACTTAGCATACTACTAGACAGCGAAGAAATGGTCAATAAATTTAAGGCTTAAAACAGATGTATACATTCTTCATAGTTTCAATCTCATCACAAAGAAAATAGCGCACTATATGTTCACTCCTCATTCTAACTCACTTTTCATCCTTCAAAGTATTAAGTAAAAAATATGTGTGATAAATATGGAGGAAATAGTTTTATGACTGATTGAGAAATGACAGTAGTCATTAATTGGATTTGATCAAAAAGGGTTCCTACCAATTCAGCTTCATTATTTTTATTTTATGTAACAAAAATTTATCAAAGTAGGCATAACACCAAAAATTATTTATGTAAATAAATCTTTATCATTTTATCTAAGATAACATAGTATTGTAAAAGGGAAAAGCAATATGAGAAGATTTGTTATCTTAAAATTAAAGTGAACTTACAATAAAATATATGCTAGAAATAAGAAAATTTAATAATAGCACAAGGAAAGGACAATGGATAATGTTAGGGGTAATATCTTAAATTAGTGTGTCATATTTTCGTTATTACCATCTAAGTAACTCAATCTTATTAAAACTAAGTTAAAAATTGAAAAAAATAATTTTAAAATATTGTTTACAAAGACTTGCACAATATTGTTGAATCTTAATTTCAATAGAAATTTTTAGATACATCTCTTTGAACATCACATGCAAATGTCAAAATATTGACTCAGTGAGAAAATATATGAGAAGGCATTTGGGACATTAATTTATTTTCATTTGAATTGACTCAGAGTGAAAGTCAAAATATTTGTGTTTAGGAAAAGGAAGTAACTGCAGTTTTTGTTCCAAAGTAGTTCATTTAAATAGAAGCCTCCTACTTATGAGTGGGCTGTATTCTAAATAGTGATGTGTAAATCAATTATTTGAACATTGGAATGTATTTTCCCTTGCTGTAATATAATAAATGGTGGCTTTGTTACTTATATAAACAGTTGCACAAACTCAGGGTGTGAATATAGTTAGACTTAATTTTTTTTTTCTTTATAATTAATTGGCTAAAACTCTGCTCTGTTAAAGGGGTACAACTGTGAAATATAGAGAAGATGAGAAAAATAAGACTACAAACCGGGATGAAACATTTGTAAATCACATGTCTGGTAAAGCTCTTTTATCTAGAATCTGTAAAGAACTCTCAAAATCTAAGCTTAAAAAATCCAGTTAGAAAATCTGAGAAAGAGATATGGATGGCAAATAAACACATGAAAATATGTTCTTCATCATTTACCATTAGTGATATGCAAATTAAAATCACTATGAAACATCACTGCACGCTTATTCAAACATTTAAATTTTTAAGAATGTGACAAAACCAAATAGTGGTGAGAAAATGGATAAATTGGATCGTCCATACATTTCTAGTGAAAATACAAAATGGTACAGGCAACTCTAAAAAATAATTCGGTAGTTTGTTATAAAATTGTACAGGTACTAACCAGACAACTCAGCAGTCATGTTCTTGGGCACTTATCCCAGAGAAATGAAAACATACATTCACATTAAAACCTGTACATGAATCTTCCTATTGGATTTTTGTAACAGTTCCAAACTGGAAACATTTGAATATCCTTCAGTGGGTAAACGTTTAAATAACTGTGCCATATTCACACCATGGAATTCTAGTCAACACCAAAAATAAACACAATACATGTAATAATTTAGATGGATTTCTAGGATATTATTATTGGTGGAAAACAATTTCTGAAGTTTAAAAACCATATGTTTTCATTTGTATAACATTATATAACGTTCTGGAAATTCTAATGGTAGAGAACACTTTAGTAGTTGTCAGGAGACAGAGACTAGGCTTGTAAATATAAAGGGCTAGTATGAGGGAGTTTCCTAGTAGTGTTGGAAGAGTTCATATGTATGATGAAATTGTTTGGAACTATGTACCCAGAGTACTGCAACACCTGGTGGCTCAGCTCTGCTCTTGACAGTATCTACTCCTATCAAATAAATGTATTGAGGGGACATGCTGGTTGTCTAAATATGACTGTTTATAGTACAAGCATATAATTGAACTGCAGAAAGATTAACTCCTAAAAAAAGTGTACATGATATCACCCAGTTCTAGTGTTATACAAGTTATGTTGCCTCTGGGGGGAAAAATCTTTCAAATTGTCTGAATATAATTATTACCGAGAAGATGTGAACTACCTATTCAGAAGGGGGAAACAAATGAGCAGCAATGCAAGATTCTGTAAACCTACTCAGAAGGATGTGCATGATATTTATTGCAACAATATTATCTATCTACAGAAAGATTGATAATAAATATTAAATCAATAACATGTGTGATTAAATTAAAAACATGCTTCTGAAGAGTATAATATCCTGTAATTAATATACTACTAAGAAGATATCTGATGTTGCCTTGATATTGAATTATTCATTTTAAATAAAATTGGCTTGACCTCCCATCTCTGTCCTGTGAAAAATCTGATACCCAGTATAGGATGTCTACTAGTGGCTTAAATTTTATTTCCAAGGTCTGTTCTTATCACTTTCTTGTTCCCATTTTAATAATAATTGCCCTTCCAGTAATGCCTATAGCCTTCTCTATGCCTTATATTTAGCCAAATGTGAAACACATACCCACTTCCAAGATTTATTAAAAATACTGGGCACATTCTTTCTAGTATAATTTTAGATTTGATAGAAAATATAAACCATAGCAATAAAAATACAATATAAAACATTCCCCATTCTTAAAAAGTTCCCGGCTGTGTATTTCCACAGAGGATTTCAGTGGAGTTGCTTTTCTCTCTTGTTATCTCTCCTTCTCTTCAGACTTGTTTTTCATCTCTGCCCATTCAAGCCAGGCCTAGAGAATGTTACTTCTATATGCATCCATATGCGTTGGACATTTTTCTGAGCAGAGGTATTTTTCTTCATGAGAAGAAATCTGCAATGGTCTCTTATTTGTTTATTTATTTCCTATCTTGCTGTTAGGGAATTCTCAAACAAGAGCTATAGTTAAGTGATGTAATCCATTTAATAAAGGTCACATTTGAAGTGCAGTAGCTCCAGAATTAATAAATACTCCAATATGTGAATAGCGAGAGAGTGCACAGAATATGCAAATCTATACAACGGGAAATGTATTAGAGACTGTGGCAAGAATCTTTAACTCAGTACAACAGATAAATGGAAAAAAAATATATATATTTATTCATCACTTTCTATGTGCCAAGCAGTGTAAGAACATCACCTATTTTATTTTTTAAATCTCTACAACCACACTCTTCATTAATATTACTGTCTCTTTTAACAGATTTGTGAAAACTGGAACCCATGGTCCTATACCTAATAACAGAGCCAAGAGTCTAAAAATTTTATTCTGATTACAGAGTCCACACTTGTATCCATAAATCAGGACATTTTGGCTCTTTGTGAGAGTATTTCATTGATAAGATGGAATTTTTTAAATATTTTATTTCATGGAATCCAAAATAATTACCAAATGTTTAATTAGCAAGAAAAAAATTTATATTAATGTGATATCAATTATTTGTGTAAGATCTGTCCTACTCTGCAAAGTCAGTATATAACCTTCCAATTCTTTGATTTAAGGGAAAGTAATTTATATGCATTTCTCCATAGTAAAATATGCAAAGTCTTCAGGAAGACAATTAGAAACTGCATTGAGAAATGCATGTTTAGTAACAAGAAACATATTGAGAGTGTACAGAAAGTCTTTCTTTTGTATATATTTTATTCCCTTCTTTGCTCTCACACACTTTATTATTACTCCTCTAGCTTCTAAATAAGATTGATTGGTGAGTTGATTACAGGGGTGCCTGAGCACAGATTGTGGGAAGTCTTAGTGTGACTCGGTATGCCATAAATCAAACAGCAGGTGAGTGGGAAACACAGTTCCCTGACTCACAAAATATAATAATAAAAATGTAAATAAATAAACTAGCCTCCTTTATTAGGAGATAACCAGTATCAGTAATAACTCTGATAATATATAGGATTCAGTTACACATTTTCCTTTTATATACAAATTTTAAAATATTTATAATATACAAGCTATTATACTAGGCAGCATGGGAGATTTAAGTGTGAAAAAACAAGGTACTTGTCAATGACATCACCATCAAGTAGAGGAAATAAAATCGAGCACTATAGCATAGAGTAGAAATTAACAGCAAATGTTTAAGATTATTTGGAAGAGAAGAAATTTATGTTTTCTGAGGTAATGATTTGAAGAACAGAGAAAGATTCTTAGAAGGGGCTTCCATGCACATAATGATGAAAAACAATGGCATTCAAAGTGGAAATAGCAATGTGAGTATTGATCCTCCCATTTTCACAACAAAACAGGCTTCTTCATTTCCTTACTCTCACTCAGTGTGGACACAATTTAGGCATCCATTGCCGTAAATACTCTTTTCGTTCATCATTCTTTCCATCCTGTTCTTTTGATTCCTTAGTATGTGCCAGTCACTACAATAAGCTCTGGAAATAAAGAAGAGAGAGCCAAAGTCTCTGTCCTCAAGGAAATCTTAATCTAGAGAATCTTTTTCCATGTCAGAAATGCCTCTTCAATTTTCCCTCCTGTCCATTTTGTGGTCACTGCTTTAGTATATGTTATCATCACCTGTTCACAGAACTATTTTGACCAACAATTTCTTAGACTTCCCCACTTTACACCCTCCTGTTGTTGAGGGTTTTCCTTGGCGCTCTCTGTTGGCAGGAGAGGAAATCAAGCCATACTACTGAAATTAGGCAATCACTGAAAAAGTACATGGACCAAAATATAGACGACAATTATGTGCATAAATGATAGCAGAATACATGAAAAAATATCCACATTATAATGTTCATTTCAGAGCTATTTCTAATGGTGAAATAAAAATATAATTCAAATCTCCATCAGTACTATGGTGATATAAAAAATAGTGCATAATCATTAAAAGTGATGATACCATTTATAATTTCTGACCTAGAAAAGATGTCCATGATGTATTTTTTTTTTTTTTTTTTGCGGTTCGCGGGCCTCTCGCTGTTGTGGCCTCTCCCGTTGCGGAGCACTGGCTCCGGACGCGCAGGCTCAGCGGCCATGGCTCACGGGCCCAGCCGCTCTGCGGCATGTGGGATCTTCCCGGACCGGGGCACGAACCCGCGTCCCCTGCATCGGCAGGTGGAGTCTCAACCACTGCGCCACCAGGGAAGCCCTCCATTATGTGTTTTTAAACGTGTGTGTCTATATGTTTGACGGAGATGAGAACCCTGAAGGAATATGTTTTAAATCACTAAAATTGGTTACTGCTGTGTCAAGGAATTATGGTTGGCAATTGAACATTATTTCTAAGATCTTTATAATAATTCATCAAAATCCTAATATAAATATATATTGATTTATATATAAAACAAATATATTCATATTATAAAAATGGAGTTTTTACATACATAAAGATTAAAGCAACACTATTTTGTATAGTCAATGATATAACATTGGAGGTTATGTATACATAGGAAAATATACTTAGCAGTTTTTTAATTTACTTATCTGTATTAGAAAAAAATTCTGCCACTGTTTTTGATTAGATCATCATAATTGCATATTAAAGACTTTCATGGAGCTGGCCTAAATTGCTCAGCAAATTATAGGCATTATGATTTAGTCAGAAGTCTACTAGATATAAAAACCTGAAAAAAGATATTTTTACAGATTTAGGCTGTGAAGATCTCTTTATTTCTCCAAGGAGCTTATAAATATTTAAAGATAAAAAGGCTCTCTAACTGTAACAGATGATTTAGATAAAATATTTGAAAAAACATTTAAATGATAAAATTTTCTGATAGTGATCAATAATACCAGGTTTCACATAACCAGGGGGGAAAATTAGTGTCAGTCAGAAGTTTAGCTAATAATATGGGATCACAGTATTAATATTCCTGGGGATAATTTTTTTCAAATTGTGTCATATTTTATCTGGGTTATTTTATCACAGAGCAGAAAAGTCTAATTTGTAAAGAAATCCTCATGAGGTGTTGGGAGGCTAAAAGAATCAAAATCTGAGTATACAAAGAGCCAAACAAGATCTACATGAACTTCTATCAATCCTCCAATCCTTTTCATAGTTTACATTATTGGGTGTTTTATTCTTTTCCCATCATTCCATTCAATTTAACTCTGGGTTATACTTGGGATTATGATGATCTGGTTAGATTCTAACTCAACAAACATCACAGTATTCTTCCACAACTTCCTTCCTTAGTTAAAACTCGACAGTTTCCAAGTTCAATTTTGTCTCCCATAACGACTTCACTTTCTTTCATGACTTTTGCCACTGTCATTACTCAAGCCCCTCTCTTTTCTTTCAAGACCTCAGTTACCCACATGTTAGGTCACTTGGCATTGTCCTACAGTTTACAGTTACAATACTTGTTTTAAAGTTCTTATCTACTAATCTAACATCTGTGTCAGTTCTGGATTGGTTTCAGTTGGTTGCTATTCTCTTCATTATGGTTGATTCATCAAAATAGAGACTATATCCTCCCAGATGAAGCTCAGCCACAGAGAACTGAAGTGATATGTCAGATTGGTAGAGTATTCAAGAGTAATATTCCATGAAATACGTGTGAGGAGTTCTATGTGATCTTGGAGTGGTTTTGGAAGACTTTTTGGTTGAGGAAAGACTAGCTGGCTCCTCCCTTAAAGTTCAAAGTGCTTATTTTCCCCGATGGCAGGACACATATCATTTGAATAATAATGAAAAGCAGAAGAATTTATGTTCCTCACTTTTCTGTTGAATTTTTAGCACAATAACAGCTTGAGGAAAGACATACAATGATGTTCATTTCAAACAGTAAAACATTGAAAAATTAATTTCTAACTAAACTAAAACCCAATTGTGTGCATAAAAATGGTTGGAATATAATGATTCCTTGGCAAGTGAGAAAAGGGGAGGACTTTGCTGAAGAAGTGTTTATCATTTGTCTTTTGTTTGCACATTTACTTCCTCCCTATATGATTCTGATAGACTGCATCAAGGATATAATTCTCTTTCTGGTGCTTGCTTTGATGTTAACCCTACAAACAGAAAGAATAGTGTATGTTTCTGTATAAACAGGTCAAAGATGGCCTAGAAATTAGTTCACATTATGCTGTCACTTACATCATATTACAAGATTCTTACAATAGCTAAGGTGTCAGCATTGATGTGGACTCACTATGCCCATTTTATAATTGGTGGATGTAAAGTTTAGAAAGGTTAAGAGCTTGCAATCATAAGATAAATCTATGAAGGATTTATAAACAAGCCCAGAATTTCCAGTTTCAAATCCAGTATTCTGCCCTCTGCCTCAGCCATTTTTTTAAGTTTCCATGTTAGAGGCAGTAGGACTTCTACTGTTTTAGATAACATCAATGAAATACCATAATTGTACTCTTGATTATGTTTAAGATACAAAGAAACTTTAGTCTACATTCATTATTTTTAACTAAAAGTTTCAGTTTGAATATTAATTTTATTTAAATAATGTTCGTAGAAATTTTAGAGAGAAAATTAAAATTACTTTGTGTGCAGAATACAATCTCCCTTTGTTTTGACAACTCTTAGTTCATGTATGCAAAATAAGTCTACCTTTCTGTATATAAAATTAAGATGCAATGCCAGGATATCATTGACTGCTTAATTAAAGCAATTAGGATTGTAGTGAATCATGGCACAACTTACCTTAAGAGGTGTGAGCAGACTATGTTACAGGCTATGATACAGTAAATAGTCATTGAGTTCAAAATACTTCCCACATAATAAAACATACAGCATATTTGAGTGCTAAAGCTTCATTCATTCTTAACATTGTAGATGCATTTAGAAAAAAAGAAAAACCTTAGAGGTTACCTGCTTTTCAAGACTTGACTTGGTGCACATCATATAGAAGGACTTCCACATGCTGACTTATTACTCAAAACAATGAAGTCCCCAATAGAAAGCATGTCTTTGCTTGGGGTGTCCTTTAATGTACCTGTCTTAGGAACCTTTGGTGGTAGTAGGTAGCTGGCTGAGGGTTCAGGGAGATAGACCCTACCTGTGTCTCTATCTTTCTATTAGAGAGCTATTATTGCCTCTCTCACCTTATCTGAGAAGGGATTAGAAGACTGGTCGCATTGCATTAGCATGGACTTTGAAATGACAATCTCGGAATCAAATTCCAGTCTCAGCATTCATTTCCCTGTAAATTAGGGCAGGGTGCTTAATTTTTCTGAGAGGCAGTTTCAGCAGTGATACAGTTATATCTGCCTCATAAACAGGAGTAGATCCAGATTTTATGGGACCTAAAGTAATACTTTTGGGAGTGCTCTTTAAGGAAAAGGATACAAAATAGGAATGGTTGTGAATATTTATTTAGAATTAACAAAAAAAAGCACAATAGAAATTTGAAGAAGCTGACAAATTCATCATACATTAAAAAAAATTCAACTCTCTATAATTAACTGCCAGACATATCATTTATTGTACTTTGGCTTTGGCTATATATTCTCTGATTATTTCTTTATAACACTTTTAAATTATTATTTTCTTTAGAGAGAATGCTATTCAATATTTCCACTAGCATGGTTAATTATTTTTAAATTAATAATGACAATTTACGAAAGGTTCTTTCAGTTTCACAAATAAGTATTGATTACGTCATGTGGATTTTAAAAATTATTTTGAAGCTTGGGAAACTTCCATTGAGTTTCTTTTGTATATGAGATATTTCAGATATACTTTCTGTAGTATTGCTATAGGTTTGTGTCCTAGAAACATAAGAATTTTATTAAATTTTATTTTACATAATTCTCATTTTTAAATGCATGATGTTTTTGTAGTCATATATATTACCAAGTATATGCCTGACAGAGAGAAATTCTCCTCTGATTTAGGCGCTGATGAGAACTAAATACTCTTCTTACAATTTTATACTTATGACTAAAAGAATATTCTAATAACAACAAAATCTTTTTTTAAAAAAATATTTATTTATTTGGTTCTTCCAGATCTTAGTTGCTGCATGTGGGCCCCTTAGTTGTGACATGTGAACTGTTAGCTGCAGTATGCATGTGGGATCTATTTCCCTGGCCAGGGATCGAACCTGGGCCCCCTGCACTGTGAGCACAGAGTCCTAGCCACTGCACCACCAGGGAAGTCCCAAATCTTTTGAGCTCTGTCCTTTTCATACCTCTATTATTTACATATTTCTTTTGTTGCGTATCTTGGGACACATTTATATCCCATCGTGATCTGTGGCTGTAAAAGTTTGTGACATGATGATGGGTGACTCAGCACAGGGCCAGTAGGGGTACCCACCATTCCTATACGGTGGATTCAAAATGCCTTGACAGTACATGAAAGGGGTTTCATCTACTAAATACAAAGTTTATGTATCCCCAACTCAACTTCTGCTACCATCTAGCCAAGATGCCCATGGCTGCTTCAGTGTTCCCTGACACAAAAGGAGAGGTGTGACAGAGGGGAAGTTGTTGCTTGAAGAGATTATCAGTCTTAACTAACTGTTAAAATATTTTAATTGTATAAATTTAACATAATTATAGGGCCATATGAAACAACGGCTACTGTCTCACCTTTGAGTCTTTGTGAGCAAATGGCCCTGAAGTTTAAGATTCAGTAGGTACGTGGTAAATCTTCTGGTTTAATGTTTACTGAATGTGTAAATTAAAGAGCGTATTCAACTGTATATATTTTGATATTATCCCCACAAAAGCTACTGACATATAATGCAATAAAGGAATACCACCTGTTTTTCTATTTCAAATTCAGAAATTCTTATGCTAATTAGAAGCAAGGTTCTAGATACAATATTAATAAGATTCTTCTTGGTCCTCATCATCAATAAAGAATTGACCAAATATTTCCAGCTTAATTTTTTAAGTCAGAGAGTAACATTTTATTAAAATACAACCATATACATTTTAATTATAAACCTCAGATTAATAATTGATTAAAATATACAAACATCTTGGTAAAATTAAGCATTTTCCGATTTTTTTCTGAAATTTCTTTTGACAATTTTATCATGAAAAAAATAACCTGTGATCATTTTACATCATCTAAAGAAAATAATTTAATAAACCTATTAGGGCATTATTGAAGTTTTTATTATCCTGTAATAACTCCTTAATAATGAAAACATTCTCTTCCAAAGAATCTATTATTATTATCATTTTTAGAGGTCTAGCTCTTTTGACTGAAAAAGATACACAACCTAAAAGTTGAGAATTATTTTATTTGGCAGACAGAACTGAGGACTTAAGCCAGGAAGATAGCTTCTCAGCTCTGAGGGATGCTCTGAAGAGATAAGGAAGGAGACAAGGTATATAGGAGTTTTTGCAACAAAACCAGGCAGTCTGAACAAGACACCAAAAGATTACTGTTAATTAAAGAAAAACAGACATCTCAAGTTAATGAATTTAGTGCTTTTCTATGTATGGGAACATGCAAGAGTCTGGGCTCTTTAAAATAATTCCTTTGATATGCACCTCAGCTATCTAGGGCCAGTATCCTGTTCTTTTCCATCCTGAATCCCCTTAGGGTACACAGTCTGGGGCTGCTGCAGTGGCTGATGGCTAATGGCTTGATGGCTGCAACATCCTTTGTTTACTGATATGGTGGGTGACTTTCTTTGTAGACAATCCCCTGGGTGATGATTTTGCATGAATTCCAGAAATTCTGTAACATTTTTATCAGCTTCCTGAAATTCTGTATGTTAGAATTTGCCATTTCACTTGATAATCAATTTGAATTCCATTTCCATTATATTTTGTGATATCTAATATATAGAAAAGTTAGACTGGTCAAACAGACAGGGATACACATTATTGTAAAATAGGGACAGCTGATTTGGGGAAGAATATATCAGTCTGCTTGGATCAGCATGACAAAATACCAGACTGGGTAGCTTAAACAACAGAAAATAGTTTGTCACAGTTTCGAAAGCCAGAAGTCTAAGGTCAAGGTGCAAGCAGGGTTGGTTTTTGGTGAGACCTCTCTTCCTGACTTGTAGATGGACACCTTCTCATTGTGTCCTTACATGGTCTTTTCTCTGTGAATGCATAGAGAGAAAGAGAGAGAGATCTTTGGTGTCTCTTCCTCTTCTTATAAGCACACCAGTCCTAAAGTGTTAGGTCTCTAGTTTTATGACTTCATTTAACCTTAATCTTCTTTAAAAATTCTATCTCCAAATACAGTCACGTTGGGGGTTTATGGCTTCAACATATGAATTTTGAGGGAACACAATTCAATCCATAACCAGGACTAATATAATGAATTCTCAGTTTATTAAAAATATGTTCATATTAATGTTATTTTGCTCTAAACTCTACATAATGAATATTTAGATAATAAATACCCACTGTACTGTAATTTTTGTTTCAACATGTTACATATTCACTCTTTTCTTGTCTGCATGTGTTCTAAAGAGAAGTCCAATGTAATTCTTATCTTTGTTCCTTTATAACCATAATGCTTTTTCTCTTCTTTTGAGATTTTTCTCTTTCTTTTTTTTTTTTTTTTTCCCCGGTACGCGGGCCTCTCACTGTTGTGGCCTCTCCTGTTGCAGAGCACAGGCTCCGGATGCGCAGGCTCAGCGGCCATGGCTCACAGGCCCAGCCGCTCCGCGGCATGTGGGATCTTCCTGGACCAGGGCACAAACCCGTGTCCCCTGCATCAGCAGGCGGACTCTCAACCACTGTGCCACCAGGGAAGCCCTCTTTGTTTAGCTTTTTTGCAATTTGATTATGATACACCTAGGTGTATGTTTTTTTGGTATTTATCCTGCTTGATGTTCTCTGAGCTTTCTTGACCTGTAGTTTGGTGTCTGTTACTAATTTTGGAAAGCTCTCTGTCATTATTTCAAACAGTTCATCTGCACCTTCCCTCTTTGTTCTCTTAGTATTTCTATAATGTGTATGTTTTACTTTTGAAATTGTCTTACAGTTCTTGCATGTTCTATTCTTTATTATTTTCATTCTTTCTCTCTTTTCATTTTAGAATGCAAAGTTTCTATTGACATATTTTCAAGCTCACTAATCCTTTTTCAGCTGTGTTCAATCTACTATTGGACCCATCAAAGGCATTTTTCATTTCTGTGGAAGTTTTTTTTTCTAGCATTTATTTTTATTCTTTCCATCTCTCTGCTTATAATACCCATCTCTTCTTTCATGGTGTTTACTTTTTCCACTAGAATTCTTCACATATTAATCATAGTTATTTTAAATTCCTTATCTGATAATTTCAAAAGCTGTGTCTTTTCTGAGTCTGGTTCTGATTCTTGCTTTGTCTTTTTAGATTGTGATTTTCTTGCCTTTTGGCATGCCTTGTAATTTATTATTGAAAACTGGGTAATAGCAACTGAGGTAAATAGGCTTTTAGTGTGAGGTTTCATATTAATCTGGCTGGGCATTGGACTGTGCTTAATGATTACTATAGCTGTAGGTGCCAGAGGCTTCAAATTTAAGTGTCCTTGTTCACGTCTTCCCTGTAGTCTTTGGACTTCCCCATCAGTTGCTCCTCAGTTAGTCTGTGTATTGCAGTTATTTTTTTTGTCTGTAAGCCACTGTTATTACACAGGAGTTCTTTTGCTGTGGTGGTAAGGTTTGAAGGATGGCAACAATTCTATAATCCTATGATTGCATCTCAGTCTTTTAGGGGGTAGGCCTGTGCACTTAGGCTGTATCCTTCATAGGGATTTCTTAGTTCCCCTTCTGGTAGAGTAGGCCTTTGTAATGGAGAACACTATGGGCATATTTTAATGGTTACCTTTGCCCTGCCCCTGCCAGTGTCATTAGGGACTATTTCTTGGCTGTTCATCTTGAAAACCTGGTGAAATCCCTGGATATAAAAGCCTGGAAAATGTGGGAGCCCCTCACAAGTCCCAGGGGTTTCTCACTCTCAAGTCAATGCACATTAGCCCCCAGCAATTCATTAAGAGAATTTCCACTTAAATATTCCTACCAGTTTATGACTCCAGGGCCTTCTCCAATAAACGGATCTCAGCTGTGAGTCTGGATTTGCTTGTCTCCAGATTTCAGGACAGCAGTTTGCCCTGTGACCTCAATCATCTGATGAGTCCAGGAAAAGTCATGGGTTTTCAGTGACTTTTTCCCCTCATTTTCTTACTAAAGATAGGAGTAATGACTTCTAATCCCTTTACATAAAAGTTGGAGCTGAAACCAGAACTTATATTGAAATTTTGCTTCTCAAAAAGTTATGCCAACTTATAAATTATAGTGTATTAATTTGTAATAATAATAATGAATATCACTTGAGAACTTAGTTTGCATGAGGCATTGTGCTAAGTACTTATATGTCCTATTTGATAGAAACAATATGCAAAGTGGTTGAAGATACGTAGTTTGGAGCTAGGCTGCCTGGGTTGCTGAATCCAGGCTTTATCACTACTATGGGACCTTAGGGAAGTTACTTTTCTGTACCTCAATTTTATCATCTGTTCATGAGGATAATAATAAGACCTACCTCATAGAGATTCTATGAGGATTTAATGAGGTAACACATGAGCAGTGCCTTGTACAGTGTGAGCGCTGTGTGCTTGCTATTATTACCTCATGTAATCACATGATAATCCCCTGAAATGAATATTCTTTTGACAGAGAGGAACAAAGCCACAGATGGTTTAAATTACTTGACTAAGTGCTCTTCAGTGGCCAGTCCAGATTCCTAAACTATACCTATGACTTAGAGATAATATAGAAGAAAAATCCCCCATCCCATCCTAATTTTCATAATTGGTCACACAATTTTTGTAACTTTATATAATGCTCCTAGCCTACAGAAATGGGTTAATGCTATTTAGAAATTAATTTTTTATATATGTGTAATCCAGATATTGTAGATTAGTTGTATGAATCTCAGAGCCCAGCCTAATCTGCACAAGTTTTGATCGGTAAAAAGTCTTTGTTGTAAAAAGTATGAATCTGAAAGTGTTCCGACTGGGGCTCCTGCAGTGTCCCAATACTTTACCTCATCTGGTTAAATATTTGGTTTTTACAAGACCGCTCATCAAATATTGAAATGATGGATAGCAAGATCATGCAGGGTTTACTGAGGGCTAGGCAATCTCAAGTCCCTCCATGTGTTCCTATTCAGTTCCCCAAGGAACCAAAATATTTATCGTTTTCATCTGATTCATCTCTTTTACTTTGGAACTTTCCTTCCCATTGTTTTATTCTATTTGGGTACCTGTGCTTCAAATCAAGCAAGTGTGTTTTTTTAAAACCTCAGCTTGTACTGGCACTGGGAGTATCAGACAATCACCAACATGATGAACAGGTTGTACGAATAATCAGTATTTACAGCATACACAACTTCCAGCTTTCATATGCCTTTGTCATTATTGGCACAAGATGCCTCTCCACAAAGTTTTGTGCTTGCTGGTGGATTTTAGAGGTTGTTCTGCTTTCCCAAGTCTAACAGAAAACTGCAAAGCATGGTTTTCATTCTCAGGCAAACCATAAAACCTACAGTAAAAAAGAACAAAACTGCCTAACTCTTCTGAGAGGGATTCCCACTTGGTGAATCTTTAAAAGCTCGTAAATCCAGAAGTATATTTATTGCCTTTGATGCAGTTCTTTTCCAGGAGACTCCCCACCTTCCTCAGTCTCTTAAGTCCTGTATTACCCTTCTTAGATATACTGCACCCCAGTAGGATTTCCCTGAACTTTGGTAAAATCCCCACATACTAATAGGTCTTTCATTCCAACGGATATTCAGACCTCCTTCCCAAGCATTCGATTCCTTAGAATTTGGCCCCCGAATCCATTATTGTTTCAATATGTCTCATAATAACTTGAAGGAGACACAGTACTTAAACAGTTTTGACTTGCTGCTTTTTTTTTTCTTTCCAGAAAGCATTACTCACATTCAAAAGAGGAAAAAAAAAAAAACCTAGTTTAAGTAAAAATGAGATACTGTCCTACGTGTCTGTGGGGGGTGGAGGGTGGGAGAGGGGTGCACATGCTTTCAAGTGTATATGTACCAAATGGGATATTTTGACTGAGAAGAGGGATGAGGCTTTTATTTTCTTGGTGTGTTAAGTTAGGTGCCATCTTCCTCCCAGTAAATAAGTTTAAAATTAAACCAGGAATTTTGTTAAAGCCAATATGTCCCAGAAGGTAGCACATTATCCCTGTATATACATTTGAATTCAATTAATTTGTATAGTGAAGCTTGGAACTCCCCCAGCGAGTAAAGTCTTAAATACTTATCTAGTTAAGGTCAAAACATGTAAAAGGAAATAAAAACATTTGCTATGGACAAAGTCGGGTGGGCAATATGGGTGGAGTTGATGGATATCTCATTGAAGATAAGATTGAACCCAGAATGTTATAAAGGAAGGGGAAATACTGGGAGTGATGTGGATTCAGAAATAGGACTTTTTTTTAAACTGAAGTATAATTAACTTACAACATTTTATTAGTTTCAGCTGTACAACATAGTGATTCAATATCTTTATGCACTACAAAATGATCACCATGATAAGTCTGGTTACCATATGTCACAATACAAAGTTATTACAATTATTGACAATATTTTCTACACTGTACATTAGATCCCCATGACTTATTTATTTCATAACTGGAAGTTTGTACCTCTTAATCCCCTTTACCTACTTTTCCCATCTCCTCATCCCCTTCCACTCTGCCAACCACTAGTTTGTTCTCTGTATTCATGGGTCTGTTTCTATTTTGTTATGTTTGTTCATTTCTTTTGTTTTTTATATTCCACATTAAAGTGAAATAATATGGTATCTGTATTTATCTGTCTATCTTATTTCACTTAGCAAATACCCTCTAGGTCTATCCATGTTATCATAGATGACAAGATTTCATTTATTTTTACGGTTGAGTATTATTCCATTGTAAATATATATATCTATATTTGGCTATTGTAAATAATACTTCACTGAATACTGGGGTGCCTATAGCAAAGATAAACAAATGAGACTACATCAAGCTATAAAGCTTTTGCACAGCAAAGGAAACCATCAACAAAAAGAAAAGACAACCTAGTGGGAGAAGATATTTGCAAACAATATACCAGCATACCTCATTTTATTGCTCTTCACAGATACTGCATTTTTTTTTTTTACAAATTGAAGCTTTGTGGCAACCCTCTGTGAAATAAATCTGTTGGCACAATTTTTTCCAAAAAGTATTTGCTTATCTTGTGTCTCTCTGTTACATCTTGGTGATTCTTACACCAATACTTCCAACTTTTTCATTATTGTTATAGTTGTTTTGGTGATCTGTAATCAGTCACCTTTGATGTTACTACTATGACTTGCTGAAGGTTCTAACGATGGTTGGCATCTTTTAGCAATAAAATTTTTTTTTAATTAAGGTACGTACCTTTTTTTTTAGACATAGTGCTATTACATGCTTAATAGACTACTGTATAGTATAAATACAACTTTTATATGCACTGGGAAACTAAAAAATTCACATGACTCACTTTACTGCTGTATTTGCTTTATCGCAGTGGTCTGGAACCCAACCCTCAATATTTCTGAGGTATGCCTGTATCTGATAAGGAGCTTAAGTCCAAAATATATGAAGAATTCATACAGTCCAGTATCAAAATAAACCAAACAACCTGCTGAAAAATGAGCAGGCATCCTGAATAGATATTTTTCCAAAGAAGATACACAGATGAGTAACAGGTACTTGAAAAAGTGCTCAACATCACTCATCATCAGGGAAATACAAATCAAAACCACAATGAGATATCACCTAACACCAGTCAGAATAGTTGTTATCGAAAAGACAAGAAGCGACAAGGATTGGTGAGGGTGTGGAGAAAAGGGAAACCTTATACGCTGTCAGTGGGAATGTCAGTTGGTACAACCACTATGGAAAACAGTATAGGAAGATCCTCAAAAAATTAAAATAGAACTACCATACAATCTAGCAATTCCACTTCTGGATGTTCATCTGAAGAAAACAAAAACTCTAATTTGAAAAGATATATACATCCCAGTGTTCATTGCAGCATTATGACTTAAGCGCCCGAGTTTTTTGTTGTTGTTACTATAAAAAAGACTGCAGCTGGTTCTAGAACCCATGCTGAACTGGTTACCATGAGTGTGTGTGTGTGCATGTGTGTGTGTAAATTAAAAGAATAGTCAGTTACACAGTGGGGCCTTTTTAGAATCTCAACTGATGGTGATGATGGCTGCAAATATTCCTCAGGATTTAATGGTATTTATCTTGAGTTATCAATTCATTGTTATTGAATTTGTTGAGCACTTGAAAGCTCCATTATGATTTTTTTCAAATTATATGAAGATGGGTATTTCAGAAAAATATACATTGTGGGATAATCAACCAGGAGAGAAGCCTGGAGTCATTGAAAATTGAGGTTTTAATGAAGAGGTAATATTAGTTTTATTCCTGAGGTTATGAAGCCAATTCAAACCAGCTGTACCCTGGAAATGTATGAAACTATAATCAAAAAAGCCATGACAAGAAAAAATAAGTTGAGTATTATAGATGTCACATTTATCTTTGCTCCTGCTGACTTCTAGCAACTTAGAAAATCCATTAGGTGAGTTTTCTTATATAAGTTCACTGACACCACTGTCATAATCAGTGACAACTGGACAATTCATTCTTTCCTCATTGGTGTCTGAAAGTAATTCCTTTTTCTAGACGAGATTATAATTCACAGAAAAGCATATCAATCATCTACTGTCTTAGACTGTATTGTCAAGGTATCAGTTTTCACATCAACCAGACTTGAATTTTAATCAATGTACTAGTTCAGCAACATTGGATATGTTTTTCAACCTTTTTGATATGCCTGTTTTTTTGTCTATATACAAAGAATATAGTGGGATAAAAATTTTTAGAATGCAAAGGCCATGAATATTGAACAATGAGCAAATTGTGGTTCAATGAGTGGTGGTTGCTGCGATTTAACCTACTGGCCTCTCTCTTCTTGTCAACATTATTCCCAAGGGTATTGTCTTGGCTACATAGTAGTTCCACATTATAGGTTGTTGGAATTTTATACATTGAAATAGGGCACCAGGAAGATTTGTTTGTTTATGAAAAGAGGTAAATCTTTTCATTCTAGAGTTTTTCTAACATTCTGTAATAGTACTATTAGCATTAACTCCACACAAAATTGTCTTAACTTATACATCTTTTAAGTCCTACTTAATTTTCTGCTGTATTATTTAGAAGATGTTGAACCTGGCTTTATTGAATGTCAATTCAATGTAAGCTGGCGAGAACTGCCAAGTCATCTGATGTTAGGAAGCATATAATACAAATTTACCATAAAGCCATACAATTTGTATAGGTAACTAGATTTAAAAAATAGAATCAGCTGTGATGTTTCATATCATAATCAGCATATGAAACAGTGAATTAGCTGATGCATTACTTTGAGCTATCATATTTAATAAGAATTATTTTTCATAAAGTTTGTAGCTGTGAAGAAAATTAATAAGGTTTTGAATAATGAATTCTTTTACATTTGGTAGTATTATTTTACTAATTGAGCTTTTTTTCTTTGCTCACTGAGGTTGATTTCTTAGATGTAGAAACTTAAGCGATACATACATTTTTTGTACAAGATACTGATATTTATTTACTCCACTAGTACTTAATAAATATTAGCTTAGTACATAGCAAACCTACTAGACATTGGTTGATGATATAGAAAGATAATAAGACAAGTTGTATATTAATTAGCTATATGAAAGTGACAGTGAACATGGAAGTTGCCAATTTTGGACTGAGGATGGACTGAGGAATTTATGAATTTTAAACTTGCATAATCATATAATGGAATCATGACATATGGACTTAATTAGATTTAGCTACATATATTAAAAATACTGAAGCATAAATGAGACAGTTTATTTTTGTTATACCTAAAACATTGTTGGTCAGGGTCTGCTGTGGTAGCCCCTAGTATTATCAGGGAACAAGGCTTTTTTCTTTCTGTTCTTTGATCATAAATTATTCATAGCTTCATTTATCAAAATTATTGTATCAGAAGGGCACCAAGTCAAAGACCGCAGGCCAGATCCACTCTGTCAAATTCTGTATATAATGTTGTGTTGGAGCACAGCCACCCCCATTTATTATGTGTTGTCTAAGGCTACTTTCATGATACAAATGGCAGGATTGCATAGTTGTGACAGAGACTATAGTCCTACAAAGCCAAACATTTGCTATCTGGCGCTTTATAAAAAAATAGTTTGCTGATTCATGATCTAAGACAGTGCTATCTATTAGAAAGAGTATAATGTGAGCCACATATATAGTTTAAATTTTCTAGAAGCCACATTAAAAAAGTAAAAATGAACAAGCAAAATTCATTTTAATAATGTAATTCTTAAATCCTTTATATCAAAAAAATATCATTTCACCTTGTAATACATTTAGAAAATAATAATACATTTTACTTTTTTTTTCTAAATCTTTGATATTTAGAGTATATTTCAATTTGAACTGCTCATACTTCAAGTACTCAATGGCCGTATGTTTCAAGTGGCTATCATGTTGGACAGAACAGGACAGATATATCAAAATGAGTACATCCATATCCTTTGCTTTCTTCATAGGAAGAAGAAAGAGAAGTTTTGAGAGGAACAAATAGGATAAATATAAAACAAATAGCAATATTATATATATATAAGGACACACTTGTATCAATATTTACAATAAAGGTATATAATTTAAAGATCTCCATTAAAAGGCAGAGGTCATCCAATGGATAAAAAGCAAGAAAAAATGATATGCTGCCATAAAGAAAGTGATTTTAAATATAAACATGCAGATTTAAAAGTAACATGCAGGTTAAAAGTAAAAGAAGAGAAAAAGATATACTATGCTAACACTAGTCAAAGAAGACTGGGATGATTACATTAATATCAGCCAAAATAGACTTCATTGCAAAAATATTACCAGATGTAAAGAGGCTTATTTAGTAGTGATTAATGAGTTAATTCATCGTGGGAACATGATAATTATAAATGCTTTGGAATCTTATCCCAGAGCTTTTACTTCACTGACATTTATAGAACATTCCACCTAATAACAACAGAACACAAATTGTTTTCAAGTATACAAAAGTAAATTTACCATATGGACCATTTTCTAAACCATAAAGCAAATTTAAATAAAGTTCCGTGGAATCAAATCACAGAAAGCATGTTTTAAGACAATTTGGCAATAATTAGAAATAAATATCAGAAATAAATTTGAAAAATCATCAAATATTTGAAAACCTAAATAATAGACTTTTAAAATAATAGGTCAGAAAAGCAATCAAAAATGATGATTAGAAAATAAAATGCAAATACAACATACCAAAATGTGTGAGATATAAAGTACTGCATTGAGGAAAATTTATAGCATTGGATGCCTTTATTATAAAAGAAAAGGATCTCAAATTAATTTTCTTCCATTCTAAAAACATTTTAAAAATATCAAATTAAGTCCTAAGTAAGCAGCAGAAAATAAATAGTAGAGGTTAGTATGAAAATAGAAAACAGAAAAATAATAAGTAAATCAATGAAACCAAAAGTGTGTCCTTCCAGACAGGAATTTAAATTGATAAACCTATAACCAGAGTAGGAAAAATAAGAGAAAAGACACATATTACTAATATAAGGAATGAGAGAGGTGAAGATGCTGCTAATTCTACTAGTATTAAAAATACACTAATGGAATATTGTCAATAATTCAATGCCAACAAATTTTACAACTTGTATAAAATGGACATTTCTTCAAAAATGACAAACCCAAAGCTCAGTAAACAATAGATTAGCTGAATAAATTTCTCTATATTTGTGGTTGAAAAGGTAGGTCCAGATAGCTTCATTGGTGACATCTATGACATTTTAAAGAATTAATATCAATTCTATAGAAACTCTTCTAGAAAATTGAAGAGGTAGAAATACTTTCCAACTCCTTCTGTAAAATCAGCATTACTCTAATAATCAACAAAAGGTAAACTTTTCCACAATGGCACTGGATCAATTTGAGATAGATAGATAGATACATACATACATACATACATACATACATACATATATGCACTTTGATCCATATCTGTAACATATGCAAAAACTAGTCAGTATAGGCCTAATGGAAAAGAGAAAACTGTCAGACTTCTGGAAGATTATATAGGGGGATATTTTCATGATATTACTAAGGCAAAGGTCCCTTTGATACAATATCATAAGCATGATCTCTCAAAAATTGATAAATTGGATTCATCAAAATTAATAATATATGCTGTTCAAAAGACACTATTAGAAGAATCAAATGACAAGCCAGAGACTGGAAATAATTACTTGTAGGTCACATGTCTGACCAAAGGACTTATCTTTGGGCTGTATAGAGAATTCTCAAAACTTAAAAAAGATTACTAAAAAAAGAAATATTTAAATATACATATTATAGAAGAAGATATGTGGCTATTAAATAAGCACATAATAATGTATGCAACAGTATTAGTCCTTAAGGAAATGCAAAATAAAACTATGATAAGGTATTACAACACACTTAATAGATTGTCTAAGACTGAAAAAGACTGACTGTATGGAGGTCAGGAGGATGTGAAGTAACCAGAACTCTCATGCAATGCTGGTGGAATGTACATGGTACAAGTACTTAGAAAAGGCTTTGAATATTTCATTAAGGGTTATACATACACCTTCCATACTACCCAACAATTTCACGCCTAAATATTTACCGAAAGGAAATGAAGGCATATATTTACATAAATATTTGTATACAAAATTTATAGCATCTGTATTTGCCAAAAAATGGATACAACAAATGTCTGTCTGTAGATGAATTGATAGATTGTGGTATGGCCATAATAGAAATACTGTATTACTGAAGAATAAAAAGGAATAAACTATCAGTATATAATAAAGATGGATAAAACTCAAAACTTATTGATTGAAAGAAATCAGATCCCCCCAAATCCATCCTATATGATTGTGTAAAATTTTATAAAATTCAAATATATTGACAGAAAACAGAAAGAAGATCAGCACTTACCTTGGGATGAGGGTGTGAGGAAAGACAAATTATTTTATGAGAAAGAAGTCATGAGAAAGAAGTCATGAGAAAGAAGTTAAGAGTGATGGATATATTACTTGCCTTGATTGTGATGATGCCTTCAGGAATGTGTGTGTGTGTGTGTGTGTGTGCGTGTGTGTGTGTGTGTGTTTGTGTGTGAAACATTACGTCGTCCAATAGAACTGTTGAAAAAATATACAATATATTTCACCTCCCATTCTAAATGAAATGCATTTAAATGTAAAAGTGATATAAGTTAATGCCAGATATCCAAATGTACGTATTCACGGACCGGCTGAAAAAATTGGTTTGTTCTTGCTGTTGTTGTCGCCATTGTTTTTGTGTTTTTACAAATCATAGAAAATAGCTAGCTGGCTATATAGATGCTATGGTCTGAATTGTGTTGCCCCCAAATTCATTTAATGAAGCGCTAACCCCCAAGGTGACTCTATCAGGAGATGGGAGTCTTTAGGAGGTATTTGAGGTTAAATGAATCCATAAACATAAGGCTTTAATCACAGTAGGACTGTGATCTTATAAAAAGAAAATAAATATTTCTTTCCCTTTCCCTTTCTTATTTTCTCTCTCTCTCTTCAACATATGAAGACATTGTGAGAAGGTGGCCATTGGCAAGCTGGGAAAAGAGCTCTCACCAGAACCCAGCCATGCTGACACTCTGATCTCCAATTTGCAGCCTTCAGAACTGTAAGAAAATTACATTTCTGTTGTTTAAGCAGCCTAGTCTATGGTATTTTGTTATGACAATCCAAGCTTATTAAACAGAAACATGTAAGTGTAGAGACCACTGTCTCTATAAGCCTGCAAATTAAGTTTTATAATGATTGTCAAATTTGAGTTAATATCTACAACAGAAAATAATATTTAAAATTTAATTTGAGCACAATTTTATATCAAAGAGTAGAGATTAATCATCAATTGTCTTTTATTAATTTAGCATAGATGAGTATATATTACCTGAAATTTATTAATCATTAAATATTTATATAATTTATTAAAATATGGTTTTGAACATCTGGTGAAGCATGCACGGTTGACTCACTCAGTTATTAAGGATTTCAGATGCCTTCTTCCTTCTCACTTCGATACAGAAGACAGAAAATCTATATACTTGCTTTCCTAGCCTCTCTTGAACCTATGAGTTTCTTGGAAGCAGTTCTGTCCAATTCAACATGACAGTTTGGGGAAGTTTCTGAATAGTGTTTGGCTTTATCTGATAAAAAGAAAAGAAAAAGTTTGTCTCCAGATCTCTCAGTTCGTTTGGCTTTGAATGCAAATACAGTGTTTACTGCCAGTAAGGCTATTTTGCAATAATGAAGGAAATTGGGCAACTGAATGAACTTTAGTGCACACTTGCCTCTATGCATCTTGTTCTGTGTAAAAAAATCAAATATTTAAGCCATTGAAAGTTAAGTATTCTGTTTAATACAGCCAAACATTCTTAATCAATAAGCCCAGTGCATATTAAAATAATTGCTTGGCACCACAATTACAGAAATGGAAAGTGTTGATTTTGATTCTGAACACTTCAGAGTCTCCTGAGGATGATAAGCAAGTAAAGAAATGCTTGGAGAGAGTTTCTTCTGTAAGATGAAGGCATGGTGCTAAGGCATCAATCAGAAGACCATTATTCAGTGAGAGAAGGGTAGAGAAGGCTTCCTGGATATGGAAGCTTGGCAGGAAGAGTATCATTTAGCCAGATAAAAAATGGAAGGGCATTCTAGCCTCAAGAAAGAACTGTCCATCTACATTGTTTAATTCTTCTTTCAAAATGTACCTTTTAAGCCATCCTCTTCTTTCTATTCCTGCCTTACCCGCCCTAGTTCAGATCACAGCCTGACCTACTTGATTATCCTGTTTTCTTCCCTTCTGTACTCACCCCCACCCCAAATCCATTTCTTACTAGCAGCTAGAGATATGTCTTTAAGAGAAAAGATATCATGTTACTCCACTACTTTAAATCTTGCAGTAGACACTATCTCCCTTAAAATAAAATGTTTGTAAGTTATTCTATATAATAAATATCTAAAAAGTATGAAGGCAAGTTAGAAAAATAAAGCAAATTGGGCAACCAAGTAATATCAGACTCTTAGAATTAAACCTGGATTATCTGAAGTGACAAATACATCAACTATAATACACAAACAAAACACATCTTTTAATGCTTTTTACACAACTAACATCTTGACTGTAAGACTTATTCATTTTTTGGGGGGAAATGTTTCCAATGAAAAAAGAGGGGGTAGAAAAAGAAAGAAAACATTGCTGAACGAGTTGCCCTGAATGGCATTAAGCTCTCAGTGTGTACAGTGAGTGAAAATGAATCTGACATACTTTATTACAAAATCAGTGAAATAGCTTCATGCAGGTTAGCAGGAAAACCTGGCTTGTATGCCGACATTGCTGAAAGCATTTATATGAAGGAAAAGCCAAGTACTCCCTGGTGTTAATACACACCATGATCTATTGTTGGAACAAGAGTCTGAGCTGTAAGCCTTTGGGAACATAGGGAACAAAATTTTTACCCATGACTTTATGCAGATGCTTTGTTTTTGCAAAACCTTTTTCACTTTTGCCTCTAGAAAGGTACTGAGATTTTCACACAGTGCAAAATGACTAAAACAATATATCACAGAGGAATGTGTATAGTATTTAGATGAGTCAAATAGGTTGGTTCAGGACAAGGATGACTCTTACAATACTGTATTGGCTTAACTTGAATTCAAGGGTCTGGGGTCAAGAATCAAGTTACAAAGTAATGTTCTTGGTTTTCTGATGGATGGAACTGTAACAAATGGGGTTGGGAAGTGGAACAGGGACAGAACAGTTATGAGAAAATTAAGAGACCTTGAAGTTATTAGCTGGAGACCTTAGTATGGCAGGTCATACATTACCAGAGAAAGTACCCAGACTCCTTTAATTTTATGTTACCAAGAATGTGCTGTAGTTATAATGTGTATTGCTGTATATTTCTTCATCTCACTTTAAGAGCAATTTTGTGCTGGGTACAATGCTACGTCCTAGGGTTTTCTTGATGCATAGCACTCAGTCATTCTTTCCTTAGAAACTTCTTGGTCCAGTTTGTGAAAGGAGACATTTGAGCAATGAATAACAAGTGCTCATCACTCAGTAGTTCAGGTTGTGCTGCATTTGGCTGAAGAAAGGATCGTTAATTGTTTTCCTTAAGGAAATTAGAGGAGGCTCCGTGGAGGTGGTACATGTAAGACAAACAAATATTGTGATAAAAGTTTGAAATAATTTTATCTTCATGTGTAACAAAGGGGAAGTTAATAAGAATGTGAAGAGAAATAATATTGCTATTTGTAGGCTTTTGGTGTACTATCTTTTCTTCATATTAAATAACATTTCATTTATACAGAGTTTTATTTGTTGAATTAACTCATCTTCCAAAGCTTACATGCCACATGGTCAGTCCAGATATCTTCTCATTTTTACATTCATTTCTCATTTGCAATTAACGTATGATTTAAACATCATGCACTCATAATCAAATGTCTTTCATTAGTTCAGTAGAAAAAAGCAACTTTAAGAAATTAACATGTAGTCTACTATGTCTCCTTTGTATTTAGCTTAAATATTTATATGTTTAGCATAAATATGTATATATTTCACAATATAGCACTCTCTGAATTCATATCTACTGTTCCTGCTCTCACACTGCTTACTAGATGACTTGCATTTTGTTATTGGTCTGTTTTTCCTTTCCGCTGCTTAAAACACTTGAACAGATTAGTTATTTGCATGTAGTGTTTTTGTATGAATAAATCAAGGAAGAAAAACTAAACCTATACTTTGTAGAAATGAAATCATTACAGTGGGCCCTGTATTACTTCTGAGTCTAGTCAGACATATTCAGTCACGGCACTGCCTGACACCTTTTTCTACTGTCACAGAGTAAGGTCTGTGACTGATGATGTATAACTCATGAAGAAAGGTGGCAGAATTGATGGGAATGGAAATTCAGAACGGCCAAATTTTGATTCAGGCTCCTAGAATTAGGCAGCCATGCTGATCAGTTCCCAATATTACTGGCGAGGTTACAGACATGGCCAAATGTTGTTAAATTCATAAGACATCAATTTAATGAAACTACAGTCCTGCAGTCACCAGTGAGCATTTGTTTCCCATAGGACACAGAAAATAAGCAATCTTTCAGACCCAATCTTTCAAGTATGGAGATGGGAGGAAATCAGCTGTGTGGAGCAATTCAAAATGAATAAAGAGACTATATTTTAAAGTGAAATAAAGTGGCTTCAGCCATGGTCACTTGTGTCAAATTCAATCTTCTAACTGTAAATTTGATTGGTATGATGTTTCGGGATAGAGTTGCAGATGGGGTGATGAGGTCTTCAGAGTCATTATAGAACTGAGAATTGAGACAAGTTTCTTCTTGTAAGACATGGAAATCACAAACCTTATTTTTAGGTTGGTGAGGTTAAAATGAGAAAAAAAAAATATATGAAAGATCTGAAGCATAGTAGAGTGCTAAATAAAAGGCAGTTTCCTCTCTTTCACTCAAGATTCCTTAGCAGTAATTGGGAACAAGTTATTCTTAGGAACTCTGGAGCAATTCACTAACTTTTGCCTGTTTAAATAATAGAAAGGAAATCCACCATAAGTAATTGAGGGAGAACTATATGATAGAATTTCCATCAGTCAAAGTAATTTTGCACTGCTGATAACCAAAATGGAGTCTGTGGTTTATACAGTGAAAGGTAAGAAATGGTCTGTTTTAAAGTCTCTAAATAGGTAAAAAGATGAGAGTGAAAGTTCTGGTCCAGATAGTGATGATTGTTGGTGTAAAAATGTGCATTTCCATAAGTGAGGAAATGGAGATATTCTGTAGGCAGAAAGAAAGCCTCTAGTAGAGTTAGATGAAATCAGAGAAATTGTTAAGGACCAAAGGAACTTTCATAAAGGAGTTGCATCAAACATGATAACTGACAGTGAAACACCTTCTCCAAATCATCTAAACACTCAAGAAGATTAACAGGATAAAAAAGTTCCCAGAGCTTCAATGGCAGAGAAGCAGAAGGTTTAGTTCAATGTAATTCAAAAAGCATGTATTAAATATTTATCAAATGGCAAATACTGTACCGAGCATGAAATAGTCATAAGACATTTTTAGTCCCTGTCCTATAGAAGCTCATGTTTCAGTAAAGAGGAAAGCAAGTTGGCAAATATTTCTTATGCCATCTTATTTTAAGTTTGTTAAGTGAAACCCCCAACTTTAAGCTCCATGGGGCTAGAGATTTTTGATGTTTTAATTTTGTGTTGATTGTTTTATCTTGACTGATAAATCTGCAATACCTCAATTTATACCTCACTTTATATAATTGGTACATATTAGGTATTAAATAAACTTTATTGAATGACTGAATAATCAAATTAAAAAGGAAACATTCTGTTTAAATGGAAATAATTTTGATTTCCTATGGAAAACCTCTCCAAACTTCACACCGTCAACCCTATTAGTAAAGATAGGCACACAAACATCCCCATCATAGGTATATGAATCTTTGTATGCAAGTACTGCTATGCTGATCTATTAAGAACATAGAGAATAGAGAATAAAAAAAATAAAGATGAAAATAAGATAAAAATAAATAGGAATAGAAGTTTTAATATTTTTCTTCCCATTCACTTATAAAATGTGTGTGTGTGTCCCCTGAGGTTCATGAAATCAGTTTGTTTTATTTTGTTTTGTTGTGAAGGAACAAAGTAAAAATGTTATCTGACATGTATATGACCCAGTGTAAATTTAGGGCGATCTACACTTTTTTATGTCTATAATCCTAAAAGTGAGAACTAGAGGAAGACATGCTGTATAACTGGTAAAACTGAGTAAACAATCTGCTATATTTCATTTGGGCAGAGTCATGAAAAGAACATATGAAATGACAGTTATAATGGTATTGAGTGGATCCTTGAATGAATTAATTCCTGATCTGTGGGTAAAGAAAGATCCTTTCTGAAGATAATAGAAAAATGTTTCCTGGCAAAATATATTCAATTGTATAACCTTTAAATGTACTTAAACAGTTCTCTCTTTTACTACAAATTTCTCAGAGCCCAATTAAGTAACTACTATGAAGACAATATAGGAAATGAAAAAATGCATTTCAAAATTAGTGGAACTTTATTAGCTAACATAAAATGATTCTTGATTAGGTTTCAACTTTTATTGAAGTTTTCTGTAGAAAAAAAAAAAAAATCTGGTTTACTTGTTTCACAATTCTTTCCAAGGTGATGTGATTGATGGAATGTGGCCAACATAACCCAGGCAAATTGAAACAAGTTACCTGAATGTAGATAAAAGTTGCCCGGAAGTATGTAGTTACTACACACCAATTAACAGCTCTGTGATAAAGGTCAGGAAACCCTGCCCTTTGAAGTCCCCTAAAAGAAAGCTACTGCTTATACTACCACTTGATGGCTTGAAGATCCTCTATGAAAAGCTCTCCTTACTAATTTATTGACATTGTTTGATCCCAGTGGTCTCTGTCATCTGTTCTGGAGATCCTGTTTGCCTTTAATTATGTGTACTGGTTATCATAGTACATTTAGGAATGGTTTTCATCAAGGTCTAAAAGTGGGCTGGCTGAAGTGATAGTAGAACTTGGAAGTCAATGTTGAATTCTTCCTAAAAGAGGGCACTCAAAATGTCCAGGGACAAGTAACAGGAAGCCAGCCCAGCATATTGCGAGTGTTCCCTGCATGAGTCCGATATATCAGTTTCCTGCGTCTACCATCACTCTCAGGCCTGGCTGAAATTTATTCCAAGGCATTATGATACTGCTGCACATTAGTAAATTTGGTCTTGGGCATCTGTGGCGATAGAACAGGTGGAATTTCCCATATGGATCAAAAGACCCAAAGATGGCTATCCATAACATCCTGTTTTACTTCTGACAGTGGTATTGTCTTAAGCCACACATGGTAGCCCTAGTACTGGCGAGATTCCACCACCTTTATCATGAATAATAACCTTAGGAGAATAGAATCATTACAACAATTTCATAAAACTCCCATTACTGAGGTTTATAAGCTGAAATTAAGTCATATGTACAGCTTCGAGCAACCACTGTGGCCAAGGAGATACAATGTTCCGATTAGCAAGATACTCTTTCTAAAACCAAATGTGTAGAAGTTGTTAAATATACCCAAAGCAGATGTGCTATTTGATTCAGGGAGGGCTATTCCCAATTGCAATATCATTGTTATCTGAAGTCAAAACAGATGATGGGTAATTAAAATTATCTCTATAAAGT
Source organism: Leucopleurus acutus (assembly GCF_964270905.1). Lineage (NCBI taxonomy): Eukaryota > Metazoa > Chordata > Mammalia > Artiodactyla > Delphinidae > Leucopleurus > Leucopleurus acutus. The sequence continues at coordinate 78,491,188 of NC_139150.1, read as the reverse complement.
AAAATCCTAGGACATTTCTCTCTTCAGGGAACTGTCATTTGAATGGCACCCACTTTCATTATAATAACACTCTTCCTGGGGAAGATATCTTGACATAGGCTGCTCTGTGCCAGGGTGAACCTTTTCTTATGGAAGAGTCTTTCTAAATGTTCCCTTACAAAATTTGTCATGTATCTAACAACTATCTTAAAACACACCTGTTTTACAAATGCAGTGACTTTCATTTTATAGAGTTAGCATTTTCATCATTTTATAAAGTCTAATGCTTGATATACCTAAGAAACTGAGTTGAGACTGTACCATTAGGCATAAAATTTATGAACGTCTAGTAGAATTTTTTTTTTTCTACCTGAGTCATTTTTCCTCAAAGGCCATCCTTTTGAGCTGGGAATTAGCAAATCATTCATGCTTTACGGAAGTTTATGCTTCTGGAATTCAGAAATCGCATCAGTTAAAGATAAAAAGACCTTTAAAATGACCAGTACATCAAGCTTATGCCCTCCTGTGAAAGCAGGAGACAGAGAGTGAAAGAGACAGAGACTGTTACTGATCTTTATTCTAAGAAAATCTCTATACTATTAAACTTCTAATGTTGTGTTGAAATATAAATTTATTTCCAATTGCTGATAAAGACAAAGTTTTCAAACACTTTTAACTGAAAAATATTTGCATTCTTACCATGGTGTTTTGATTTGATTTGATTTTTATTTTTTTTAATTGATATATAGTTGATTCACAACATTGTGTTAGCTTCAGGAGTACAGCAGAGTGATTCAGTTATATAGATGTGTGTGTATGTGTGTATTCTTCAGATTCTTTTCCCTTATAGGTTATTACAAAATATTGATTATAGTTCCCTGTGCTATATAGCAGGTTCTGGTTATTTATCTATTTTATATATAGTAGTGTGTATCTTTTCATCCCAAACTCCTAACTTACCCCCCCTTTCCCCTTTGGGAACCGTAAGTTTGTTTTCAGTGTTTGTGTGTCTATTTCTGTTTTGTAAATAAGTTCAGTTGTGTAGTTTTTTTTAGATTCCACATATAAGTGATATTATATGATATTTGTCTTTCTCTGTCTGGCTTACTTAGTATGATAATCTCTAGGTTCATCCATGTTGCTGCAAATGACATTATTTCATTCTTTTTTATGGCTGAATAATATTCCATTTATGGTGTTTTGATATGTATCTTTTTTCAACTTAATTTATTTTAAAGGTGCAATCTGAATTACTCAGGAGCCTTTACTTAATAGCAGAAATTGAAAATACCTAATGGGATTTCAAGCAGTTTATTTAGGGAGGTAGTTAAGTTTATGACACACGTTTGGAAAAAAACACTACTTTTCTATGTGTAGAGCACCTTGATTGTTTTTAGGTTATTGACAAAGTAGTTTAATAAAAGTCATATTATTTCCCACTGGTGCCAAATACATTTAATAAAACATTATTATAATTCCATTTTATTTTTAATCTTTGTTTTCTTACCACAATGTGAAATTTTCTTATCTAACTTTAAAACTGAAGAAAGCAACATCTAGCACATGAGGATAGAAATAATGTGAAAATACAGAAATACGTAAGGAAGGAGATTATTATAATGTATCCAAATCATTTGAAAGGTTTCTCAAAGTAGCATTGTAAATGGGAACCTGAACAAAATGTCAATATTGTGGTATGTTGTATCTCAAAACATTCTCATCAAAAGCGATACAAATTTTTAAAAATAACTAATTTTTATATTTAATCACCAAGTGTTACTAAACCAGGTTTTTTCATTGCCAGACATACAGCTAGCCAAACACTGAGATGCTGAGATTTGCAGCATAGAAAGGATTTATTCAGAAGGCAGTCAAGCAAGGAGATGTGAGAACAAGTCTCAAATCTGCCTCCCTGAAGGACAGGGGCTTGGGATATTTATGGAATAAAGAAGCAGGGTACTTCTTAGGTGTGGGGAAAGGAGTTTGGAGGTAGGGAAAAGGTGAGGTAATCTGTGTTCTATGCAGGCTTATCTGAGTTACATGCTTCTTCATGGGACGTATGTTTTAAAATGGAGGCGCTTAGCATGATCTGAGGGTGGAGTTTTGGGCCCTCTAACCTCAGAAGGTCATTCATCTGACACCTGCACAGGTCCAGTTTTAGGGTCGGTGGTCCCGACCAGTCTTAGCCAGCTTGAGCTCGAACTAGACACGACTGACTCCAAGTTTCTACAGAACACTTCAGGCAAACATCTGTTTAGGCTAGGTGAAGCTTGGAGTGTATGCAATTTGCACCAAATAATAAAGGCGAGCTTGCTCAGGGAAGGTGGGCTGCAAGTGGAGGGGATTTTAGCAAGCTGCAAGACTAGCTCAAGAATTTCTGTTAGTCACCAGTTTCTGTTAACCCTAAGGGGCATGGTTTCATATCAATCAAGAAGGGGTTAAAAAAGTACTTTAATGATTAACTCTAGAAGCTTTTTTGCGATCCACAGTGTGGTCAGAAATGCCTTTTTCCACTTAGTCCTGACTACCTTATCACATCTGAGATTTTTCTAGGTTAACTGAATAAAGAGAGAAAGCATTCCAAACCTGAATAAAGAAAGAAAGCTTTCCAATATTTTTTCAAATACGCTGATTTCCTACCCTTGTTTAAAACTTTTTGATGGCTCCTATTTTGTCCAAATGTGCTTTTCACAGTCATTAGATATTTTACTCAATTTCCCCCTTTTTTCCTCCAGCCTAGTGTTTCAATCAACTGTGTAGCCATAGGGGGTTACTGAGGTTCTCAGAAATTACCCTACTCTGTTTAATTTGGCACCTTTGCAAAACTGTTCCATTTGACTTAAACAGCTTGGTTCAATTCTGCTCTTAATTTTCACAGACATAATTCCTGTTAGCTTTTCGTATTCTTCTTAAACATCACCTTGTCTGGGAGCCTTAGCAGATGACACAATATTGTATTACTTTCTGCTTATATACCTTTCCAGAGTGCCCTGTATCATAGCACTTACCATATGCTCTTAGCCTGACTGTAATCTTGTATTCTTCCTTCTGCTATCTAATTGAGGACAGGCCTGTGTCTCATTTATTCCCAGAATCTAAACACTGCTTGACACATAGTATGGGCTCAATATATAGATGCTTTCATACATTTGTTGTGTTTCTAACACATTTGTGGAATAGGAGTGAATTATTTGAAGACAATGGCAATTCTTCCAAAGCTTCTCAAATAAATTAAATTTATTTCATCTATAATCATGTACTAAATTTGTTTTCAATTTCCAAATGCAAGTTATTTAAATCTTTTAAATTTGTTATGAACTACATACAAATATTCATTTTCCCAACAACTAGAGAAATATATAAAACACAGCTTAAAAAATCTGAACCTCCCACTGGCTTTCTGGAATTCTTTCACTCCACATTCTAAATGATTTATTCAAAATAATGATTAGATTTCATATAGTGTTTATTTGTAATGGATTGCATTATATATCTCAGCAAAAGTGCATATCTCAGCATCATGCAACTTTAAGTCATATTTCACACAGAGTACAGTGGATTTAAGGGATTATACTTAAGGAAAAGTTTAAAAAAACACAAAACTTTGCAAAACCTATTATCATTTTTCTCCTAAATTTCAAATTTTGGAATGTGACTCATATACAAAAGTTGACATAAAAAATTATAAAATAATAGTTTCCACTTCTCTAGTGTGACTAGCTCAGTATATCACTTGCACAGTATTTCATGTTATCCTGATGATGCCATGTGGATTTGGATACATTGACAATTATGTTTGTAATGGTTGTGCTCAATAACTTAGCTAATATGGTTGTGATGTAGCAGTATTTTTCTACCAAATATTCCTCATCCTACCTGTTGTGTCATTTTCAGTATGAGGATTCTATTGTCCCCTTCTCTTTGATGACACTCTTGCCTACATGACTTACTTTGGCCAGTAAAATTGTGAGCCCGAGTGATGGGCATTATGTCTTTTCTGAGCAAAAGCTGTTTGAGTTACCTCACAGCTTGTCATGTTTATTTTTCCTCTATACCAAGACTAATAATGTCCCAGGTAAGGGCTGCTACAGCACTATGAATTCTGGAAAGATGGCATGAAGCAGAGATGTAGTTGACCACTTGAGATCCCTCCTTCCTCCTGGCTGCGTGAACTTTAACCGATTACTTAACCTCCTCTCTGAGTTTCAGTTTTCTTATTTGGAGTCATGAGTGTTGATACCATGTCATATAATTTTTATGCATAATTAAATGAATATGAAGAAACTAGCTAAACACCTGGAAGTGCGTGTGTAAGCAATAAACGATGGAAATCTCTGTTCTTAATCTTTGAAATTCAGCTGGAAGAAAGTCACTCTGGGTCTTCCTTTAGCGTTAATGCATAAGTTTTTAGCATTTAGAAATCAGTATAAAATAATGTAAAAAAATCCCATATATACATTTAACAAGTATTTATTACTGATAAAATAATTAAGATTAGTGTAATCTTATTGTAATAATAAGTAGCTGTTATTACTACGTAACATTTTTCTGTTCTATGTGTATCTAAAATAAATTATGAATTCACATTATTTCATCCCCAAATGCATTTCTAAAATTAAGGGCATCCCTAATACAATGCAGCTATCATAGCTAACAAATTAGCAATTCCTTAAATTCAGTTAATATTTCATTTCAGTTAATATTTCAGTTAATATTTCATTCTTTAAATTCAGTTAAAATTTCATTAAATTTTACTAATTGTTTACAAAATAGTTGTACATTTGGGTTTTTTTTTTTCAGGACTAGGATTCAAACAAGGTCTTCATATTATACTTTCTTATGCTTCTCGAGTCTATTTTTCATGTAGTTTTGGAGAAATTGTTTTATATATAAATAAAAGTAGAAACAAATAATACAATGAACAACTGTCTGGAATCTAGGTTCAATTGCTAGTATTTTGCTACATTTAATAAATCTATTTATCGAATCATCTAACTATATTGCTAAACTATTTTAAAGTAAATTCCAGAGGTCCTAACACTTAACCTTTAACAATTCATAACCCATTAAAAAAAACTATATTCTCTACCATATTTTATACCACAAACACCTAAAATTAATATACCTAATATCCAATACCCAGTATTTTAGTATTTCTAAGATGTTGTTACTTAGCTGGAATGAAAAGGCAGAGAAGTATATGCTGGACAGTGAGGGATTAAAAGAAAAAGCTTGCATAAGTGTCTGCCTTCAGCCCTGCCTTTCACAGCACCCGTATGCACATATTATTACAACCAAATGTGAGGCAAAACCCTTAAAAACAGCTTGGAAAGGAAATATATCACAAGTGCGCATTGTTCAGTGTATTAGACTATAATGAGAAGATAAATGGTACTCATCATTGTCAGGAAACCACTAAAAATATTGCAAGTCGATATTGAACTCTTCAGGGGAGAGTGAATAGTAGCAGTGAAAGAGGCACTGGTTCATTGGAGAGTGGAATAGTGATAGGAGAAACTTTAGTGACATGTATGGAAAGGGAAACATTTATATAAAATGTATGCCCATGGCCTTAGGAAGTTTCTGGTTTTATTTTCTGACAATCTACTATGGAACACCAGAAGCTATGGTAAAATGGCCTGGCAAGAATAAGTCCAGTAACACAAAGCCTTAATAGAAGCCAAGCTGGTGCCCATCAGTTGTCCCTCATGGGCTTACTTTTTGCAGAGTAGACGGGCACCCACCGTCTGAAAACTTGGACAATGAATGTGAGACACTAAGGCAGTTTCTTAAATGCTATGTCTCATGGATTAATATGTGAATAAGGTATAGGAAGGAATTAAAAGGGCAGAAAAGTTAATAAAAGTTGAGAAGACAGAGATATGGAAAAGTGGGCTTCTAAAGACAATTTTAAAATAAAATTAATCCATTATGCATACATTTAGGAAGGGTGTTCTTTCCTTCCTGGCAGATGGTAGCACAATAGAATTCCTTAAACACTGTTGGAAGTGGCAGTGCACGGTGATGGCTGCTGATGTATAACACTAATACTTTTTTAGAGTGACAGCACTCTTGATGATGGATTATACTAATATTGTAGTTTATCACCTGAGCAGAACTCTGATGATGCATTACAGCAATATATCATCAAAGCAGTTGTGTTTATTTTCTTTCTCACCAATCTAAGTCAAGTTAAAAATTCTGTTAAAAGGGTAAATCTTTAAGTCCAGGATGGCTTTCAATCTGTTTGTTTGGGGAAAAAAAGGGCATGACACTTGTAGTTACTATAAAAAATGCAAATGACTACCGAGAAGTCATTATTTCACTTTAGTGCTTAACATTTACATCTCATAACCTTGCTTTAAAAAAATATAGTATATATGTAATGAAGTTTTGCTTTGTATTGGCAGAACAAAATTTTATATCCACTGTATCTACAATAACATTCCTGGTCTGACAGAAAAGTCTGAATGAGGCTAAGGATAGAGATAATACTTTATTACATAATTCAGGGACTATGATGAATAAAATGAGGTCAAAGTGGTTGTATTAATTGTCTTAATTTGAGAAAAGTAGAAACTACTATCATACAATGAGGAATTAGCTCCTAAAGGTACCTCATTTTCTCAAGTAACCAGGTAAACTTTGATATAGATGATTATGTGATTAAGAGAACTAGAAAGAATGATTTAATTCTGGATATTGTAGAGAAACTGAGGTTTACTGGTGGGATGGGCATTATATGGAGGGCAGCAGGAGAAATAAAGGAAAATTAAGGGGAATCAGAAACCTGTACTAGCAGGAAGTTTAGATCCATCAATAGTGGCTCCTAAGATCAGTTTGGACTGAAGTTTAGGGTTGATTATCAAGGGCAATTCCAAATGTAAAATGTATATTTATAAATGAAAATTATCCATAAGGATTTGGACTGAGAACTAGTCAGTGCACAGAGGTGAGGTGGATGGGGGAGTAGTCTTGGTGTACAGAGAGTAAAGAGCAGTCTTAGAATACTCTTGACAACTACCTTTCACCCAACAAATCTGAATTGTGAGTTGTCTATTACTTTTTTTAACTTTCTAGAAATATAATTTATTTTAAAATTAAATAACTGCACCCTCTTTAAGTGTCAGCTCTCTTTTCTCCACATTTAAATCATTTCATTTACAGATTATCCTCCATGATCCATTTCATGATGTTTTGCCTCTTTCCAGGGATATATACAACATGCAATTTAACCAGCAAAACATTTTTTTTCTAATGTGAGAGTGGGCGAAGTAGAACATTTGGACCAAAACACAGTGTCATAATATTGATGCTCTTGCTGATAGATCTAAGTTGTGCTTCTACAGATAAAATTTTTTTCAATAATCACAAAAAAAATGTACAAAAATTATATGTATTGTAGCCAATTCAATGATATCTGTTGCCTTCATTTGATTTAGCAGATAAAAAATTTAATATTAATCGAAGTATGTGGCAGATGAAGCCTTTATTATTGTATATTTTTGCCTTCTTTTAAATGCCAAGTCCATGAAGCACAATATTTAATCATATAATGAAGTCAGTGAGTAGGTGTGAATGTATTAGTGTGTTTCTGTTAAGTTAGGACAATTGACAAAGGAGAACTAACAAAAGTAAAAGTCATATATCTTGCAATTAATATATTTATAGTATACTTGGGGAGTCAAATACTAATAACAATAAAAAGCTTTACTATGTAAAGTGCTATGAAGTCCACAGGGCCATAGTGTTCAAGATTTTACTTTGCCTTTATATTGACTCTGGAAGGTGAGTGGTACATGGGTTAAGATCTTGGACTTTGGATTTCAACAAATCTGGGTTTTGAATCTCAGCTCTTTACTTTACCATATACATGGTTTTGTGACAGTTAAGTGTGTAAATCTCTTAATATCTCCAACACTCAATTGTTTTCATCTGAAAAATGGATGGGATTAAGGCGATAATATGATTTTTAAAGGTTTACTGCAGTATTCTGGGCATTGAAAGTGCTCAGTATATACCATTATTGTCTGTTTCTTCTGCATTTTCAAATTAGAAAACTAAGGACCAACTTTTGTCAAGGGCACCTAGAAAGGAAAAATGAATTGCAAACTAGTGCTAATGATTCTTGCTGATAGACAATTCTGCCTCTCCTACAAACTTAATCAGTGTTGGTGTTGGTAGCAATGGCTTAGTTTGTCCCTATGTTTTCTTTCCTGAAACAAAGAACTCTATGAAGTTGTTGGCTATATTAATTCAGGGAAAGCTTCTTAGATGAGAAAGATTTTCTGTCTTTTCTAAGAATTGTGGTAGGATAATTTATTGAATTAATAATTAAAGTTTGCTTTTTCTTTTTGAAAATAAAACCTGACTTCATTAGTGGGGATGAAAAAGAAATGCCTACAATGATGTATTCTCCAAGCTGGAATGGAGCCTAGCTAGGGCTTAGAGTTGAAGATGGAGAGGTGACAAGATTGGGGTGAAGGGAAGTAAAGCATTTCCCTAAAAAGAGAAAGATGCATTCATTTCTGAAGGGATTCACACACAGTCCACAAGAAATGGATTTCTTCCAGAAGATTCCTGAAGATTGGAGGGAGAGGTGGGAATAAATACTAAGAATTACGGGTCTTGGGTGCCTTTTAAGAAACAAATAAGCACAAGCACAAGGAAGTCAAGGCTTTGCGGTGTCTACCTTCCCGTATGTTGATGTGAACATGCACAATGACCAGTGTGAACCCACAGAGTAGAGAGCCCGGCCCCATTTCCTCTGAACTGAATATATGTATACATATTCATATAATTCATATATATATATATATATATATATATATGTATGTATGTATTTGTGTGTATGTATACACACACACAACTGAACAGAAGGAGGAGCGCAAGGAGCCCCAGAAACCACAGGATTTAAAGCAAATTACATTTGAATGAGTAAAAAAGTCTATTTTCTTATAAACGAGGGAGGCTGGGTACCTTGCTAGTTAGTAGCACATAGTCAGTTGCCAGTTTGGCTGATGTGAACTTCCTATAAATTGTGGCAGGAACTTGAACAAGTTATTTATTAACCTTCCCATGCTTCAGTGTCCTTATCCGTGTGATAATATTAACAATACCTATAATATAGAGCTATTGGGAGAATAAGTTAATGTAAAAATATAAAGTTAGGGTAATACAAGTTAAAAAATATTTGTAGGGTTATGTGGTTGAAATAAAACAATTCTTATTGCTTATAAGAATAAAGGTGCTATGTAATAGCAAGTAATGATAAATTATTACAAGTAACAGCTGCGAGTGTGAACCAGGACTCAAGGATACAAGGGATGTTTCTCGGAATTATTTATAATAATTTGGGATAATTTATTTTCTAGTCACTGTGTACCTCTATACTTACAAAACTATATATTGCTTCTATAACTTAATAAAAAGGAAGCTACAAACTGGAATGGAATATTTGCATGATTTTATTAGTAAAGGTAAACAATGATCTATTCTCTCTAGGATATAGTTTCTGTGGAAACAAAAGATAATTCAATTTAGAAAAACGTAACTCTGTTTAGTCTGGGAACTTTTATTTACTAGGTAGAGCTGTAGAATCACTGTTGATAATTATTATAATGACAGTAGCCTATCTAAATATTTTGAAAATATATTTGATCTCAGTCTATGAAAGATTTTGAACAATTGCCATATTATGGTTGATTTCAAGATAAAATTTCTTTCTAAAAATGAGCTTACATATATGTAGGCAATTTCTTAATCTCAAAATTAATTTACCCTGAGCAGCTCCCAAAATTATAATTGTCAGATAATTAAAAAATAAAACATTAACAGTGGAAGAATGAACATGCTTAAAAATTTTTTGATTAGGTAAGTTAAACTGCTTACTATTATGTTTTTTAAAATGCCAGCCTTTGAATACTGTAGACAAATCTCCTATAAAAAGTCTTCTGATGTCTATACTTCTAATTACACAGATTTGAAAATATATATTAGGATTCAGTATTTATTACAAAATATAATCCTTAAATTTAAAGACTTTATGCAAATTAAATTACACTTATAAAATTATGAGGTCATTTTTTTTCTCTCTCCTGATACTGAAATACAGTGCTGTGCATTTTCTTCTTTCCTCTCTAGAGGATAAATTGTGTTTTGATTGCTTTAGGAAGGACATAATTTAGACATCAGGGAAGGCTGTGTTTTATTGTTTTAGATTACAAAATGTTATAGAATATTTGGTTTTGAAGGGACCTTTGCAGTTATTTAATCCACTGTCTCCCCTTTACAGAGGAGGAAACCAAGTCCTCCACAGTGACTTGCAGAAAGTCAAAGTAGCCATTGGCAAAGCTAGAAATGGAAATCAGGCCTGTTTATTTGTTTGTTTGTTTTCCTTCCAAGTTGTGGAAAAAAACTATTCATTTTGTAGTATGTAAAATTTCTGACATTATTTACAGTTGTAATCAGACATCTTTGAGATGGGCGTGTTTGTGGTCAAATAGTGTTGGATTGGGTGGGGCATTTTTCTTTAACCCATTTTTCTTTTTTTTTTAAACATCTTTATTGGAGTATAATTGCTTTACAATGGTGTGTTAGTTTCTGCTCTATAACAAAGTGAATCAGTTATACATATATATATGTCTCCATATCTCTTCCCTCTTGCGTCTCCCTCCCTCCCACCCTCCAACCCATTTTTCTTTAATGGGTTTAACTGTGCCTCCATGAAGGCAGCTGCATAAACTCATTTTGGGTTTCTTCCCTGCCAGCCTGTTGTTTCAGCCACAGGCTAGAGACAATGGAACGTGAAAGTTAACAGTATTTTGAAATCCATTAGTTTCTCTTGAAATGAGTGCTCAAATAAGCCTTATAGAAAGTTATAAACAGAAATAAATGAATAAATAGCACTGTGTTAAAACAAATTATATGTCGGATAGAAGGGAATGACAAATGTATCAGTGAAATGCTATTTAGTGAAATAGGTCTCTGTATGTCAGTGAGCATGCCTCTATTCTTACATTGTTAGCATTACACTATATTTAAACAAAAGAAATAAACACAGCTCTTAATGTTACGTGTAACCCCAGCACTGCAGTTGTGTAGTTATTTGAGAAATCAGAGTGTGACCTAAAGTCCGTGAGCTGGTCTGCTCTGGTGCACATTGTGAGACAGCATGCTCCACTTCTCAGACTTTGAGCCAAACATTAATGAAATTAGACCAAAGAGAAAAATCCTCATCAATTTTTCCTTTGGGGCCTCATTTTGGTTTTGTGTTTTCTTAGCCTCTCATTCAGTTGTCTCCTGTGTCTGATCCCCCAAATTGTGTTACCATCCAGATTCTAGGGTAGTTTTATTTAGTTCAGATATTTCCAAATCTGAAGCCTGCAGAGGTCCTAATTTTATTTAATAGTCAAATGACCTAATCGAAGCTTCCTTCCTGGTGCCTTAGGGAAGTATACTGATAGATCAAGTTCTTTCCCCCCAAGGATTTCTGAAAATCTTTGGAGAGTACTTGAATATTCCCTAAAGACCTCCTGTTTGCTTAAGACCATGTTGCTTGCTTCTACCCTGGTTTAAAAGCATGCTAAGTGATGTGTGGTCCAGGTCAGCTCACCTATTAAGGACACAGAAGAACTTCAGCAGGTACTAATGTTTGATCTGGAGGGTCCCCTTGGCAACTGATCAAAGATTTGGCAACTCAGATTTGACCATGGCTCCTTTTTCACAGACAGAACTAAGAATTTGCCTGTAATTCTTCTCTTGACTCCTATCCCATCTTGACCCCCAGACTCTGAACTTCTTATTTATAGAATAAGTCTCCTAGTTTGATTTACTGTAATGTCAATGAAATGACTCCATCTTTGCAGGCAGCCCAGCTCAGTTCAAATCATACTTTATTGCCATTCATATAACCACAACATGAAAGGAGGCCAATGACAGCTTACTGGATTCTTAAATGACACAGAAAATGAAGTGATCAAAACATTGTTTGGGGTTATTGTTAAACCCACTGAGTAGAAAGTCTGCTGCATATTATTTAACTTCCACATAGGAAAGTATTGCTGCATGTGCAGAAAGACAAAATGATAACAGAGAATTAGGGAGCAGACAATTAAACATACCTGGTGATAAGAAGTTTGTTCTGAAGTAGCTTTAAGTAGCTTTTCTTCCTTACATCCCGTTAATAGTTGATTTTCTGGTCAGGTGCACTATTGATCGATTTGCACTGAAGCCATTTCTTCCTCATTAGCTTTCCAAACTTTTTCTTGCTTCAATTTTCCTAGATACAAAAGCCTTACAAGATTATAGAAGACGTGTTGCTTAGCAACAGTCTCATTCCTGTAACTGTCATGGTTGAGTGCACAATGTCACATTTTTGGGGGGAGGAGTCAGACATTTTCTTATTTCCAAAGTTTACGCCATTTAATTACCAATGTAAGATATTTAGTTATTTTTAATTATATCTTTCCTACATGAATGTTTTCAATTTTGGTAATTGTACACAGCATTGAGACAGAACAATCGTTTTTATGCTGTACAAATATATCCAGAAACTTATTCCTGGTTAAAAAAAAAATACTAGCGGGGCTTCCCTGGTGGCGCAGTGCTTGAGGGTCCGCCTGCCGATGCAGGGTACACGGGTTTGTGCCCCAGTCTGGGAAGATCCCACATGCCGCGGAGCGGCTGGGCCCGTGAGCCATGGCCGCTGAGCCTGCGCGTCCGGAGCGTGTGCTCTGCAACGGGAGAGGCCGCAACAGTGAGAGGCCTGAATACCAAAAAAAAAAAAAAAAAAAATACTAGCAAGAAAAATGCCTGTTCTTTTTTACTCTCAGAAACTCTTTTCATACCTTAAACAAGAAATCTGGACACTTCTTGTAGTAATAATGGCAATCTACTATTCTGTTCTAAAGGATTAGAAAATATAGAAATTTATAGGTAAACAAATTGCCTGTAGTAAATTCCTGTAACAATAGAATTACAGGAATTCTGTAATTCCTGTAAAAGGAAGTAACTTATGAAAAATAACTTTTCATAAGTTCTCTCTTTTCTACCAACACCTATACACCAATTATACCATTTGTATCTGTTTGATATAAAGTATTCTATGTGTTTCGTATACAGAATTTAAATATAATTCAGAGATGCTCATGAATGTAGCTATTATGATGTTTTGTGACTACAATATAATTTTGTACAAAATTGAGCACACCAGTAGTGAGATGTAGAAATAAGACAAAGAGAAAAAAGTTGGAAATAATATACATAGTTGACCCTTGAAAAATGTAAGGATTAGGGGCACAGACCCCGTGTAGTTGAAAATCCTAGTATAACTGTATAGTAGGCCCTTTGTATCTGTGGTTCCACATCCATGGATTCAACTATAGGAGGATCATGTAGTGTGGTAGTACATATTTACTGAAAAGAAATCTGCACATAAGTGGGTCCACAGAGTTCAAACCCATGTTGCAATAGCTCAAGAGTCAATTGTACAGCCATTTCAAAGAAATAAAACATATTTGAGATTAGAAAATTTTGTATCTACCACTGGGAGCAAGGCAAAGTATCTAGTGCATATTTTCCCATACTGCAAAATAAGTGTCAAAGAACTGAAGTGTGCAGAATCGGGGTTAAAAGCACTATACTAATAGCCTAACATTATGGACCTCAACACAACTGGATGGAATGAAGAACAATTTAGAAAATATTTTATTTATTTATCTATCTATAATTATTTTTAATAATTTGGAAGATAAATCAATCATGAAAACTTAGTAATTATCCTTGATGGTTATTTGGTGGGAGGTTCTATATGCAAAAATCTAGATCCCCGTAGTGAAATGTATTTTCAAATTTTTCATCTTTTATCAAATGCATTTAGTTATTTATCTGTTTATTTTTGCCTGCGTAGTTACTAGGTGACAGAGGGTATACACGATTGTGCAGGGAGATTGCTCTTGTCACGTGACTTCCCTGTATGCTGTGGGAGGGAATCCACATGAATCAGTCCTTGGGAAGCCAACTACAGAGCAATGTGTAACTTTTCTTATCCTCCTATTATTATTTATTCAACTTAATGGCATTTCGGAAGACAAAGGGAATAAAATATTCATTCCATGGCAATGTTCAACTGGAATTCCACATTCTTATTTTAGATATGAGGACTAGATCAATTTTCTTACCAACATTTAAAAAAAAGCACTTATATAGAGATCTGAAGTTTTTTTTGTTTTTTTTTTTCGGTATGCGGGCCTCTCACTGTTGTGGCCTCTCCCGTTGCGGAGCACAGACTCCGGACGCGCAGGCTCAGCGGCCATGGCTCACGGGCCCAGCCGCTCCGCGGCATGTGGGATCTTCCCGGACCAGGGCACGAACCCGTGTCCCTTGCATCAGCAGGCAGACTCTCTACCACTGCGCCACCAGGGAAGCCCTAGAGATATGAAGTTTAATCACAGTTACATTTTTTTTTTTTAATGCTTCTGTTAGTAGGTGCCTGAGGAAGCATACTATTGTGCATGGAAAGGGAATTGCTTTTATCAAGTGTCTTCTTTGTATGTTGTTTTGAAGAAATGCAATTAAATCATACCACAGAACTGACTGACAGCAAACCCAGCTATAACTAATACCTGAAGCCTCTAAATCTCACTGATCACCAATTGCCAAGATTTGGGACATTCGACATGAAAAGGGTGTTCCTTAGACGGTGTATTAGTTTCCTAAAGATGCTGTAACAAAGTGCCACAGACTGGGTGACTTAAGACAACAGAAATTTTGCGTTAGCAGTTCTGGAGGCTAAAAAGTCCAAAATCAAGGTGTCTGCTGGGTGGCACTCTCTCTCAAGTCTTTAGGGGAGGATCCTTTCTTGCCTCCTCCAGTTACTGGTTCTCCAAAGTGTTCCTTGGCTTGTAGCAACGTAACTCCAACCTTTGCCTTCATCTTTACACGATGTTCTCCTTGTGTTTCTCTGTCTTCAGAAACCCTTGTGAATCCTTATGAGTTTTGAGTAGAGTCTTAGAGCATAGAATGTCCCAGATCATCAAATTAGTCTAATTTATTGACTAGATATTCAACTCAAATAATGGGAACTCTAGACCTAGCTTTCCTGATTTTCTCACACTGTTTCCTGACTAAAGATGTTTTGTTTGGCTTACTATTATAAATATTATTATAATTTTATCAGAGTAGAATATTACTCTACCCACACACATCTTTTTCCTCAACATAATTTCATTGGATGCTGACTATTCATAATTATTCATAGTGATAGTCCTCTCTCTTTTTTTTTTTTTTGCACTTTTGCTAAATTAAAATATACATGCATGAAGGACAAATGCACATAGATAATACAAGAAAAAATATTAGTGTGACAGAATTGAATGTTTTATTTTTAAAGAAGGTGATGTACAAATGATTGCTTTAACCTTACATCTAACTAGTACCCTAAGAGATTGAGGTTGACTAACTTATGCACTCATATTTACAGGAATAAATTAATGGGTAAATAGATGGATCAATGGGTAGATGAGTGAATGGTTGGATGAATCACAAATTTATAGATTTATGAAGTCTTTGCAAATCAAATAGGTATTGGTATTCTAAATAGCACATTAGAGGCTCATACTTTAACAGATTTCTTCAGTACAAGGATTTTATAAGAATTTTAAATTGATTTTCTAGTATTTGCTATATCTAGATGAAGTTTACATATGTAACCATATTTCATCTAGAAAACTTTTATTTTGATGTCAGTAGGGCCATAATTTTCATTTATTTTCTTGTACTACCTGTGTACTTCCTGAGGGTATAAAAGACATATAGAAACATTCATAAAAACTTATCAATTCTGGGAATTTATTAATAATACATTAATATATCTAAGCCCTGGTTATACTGCCAGTGTGCTTTGGAGGATTTAGAATTCCTCTGGGTAATTTGTTTTGCTAAAAATGTATTGCTTAAGAATTCAGGCCACTAATGTATTGAAATTTTCCTCAACACATATTAAAAACAAATTCTCTACAGACACTTAAATTGTGAAAAATCTCAAAGTAGAGCCATTAAAATACTTTCAGAATTCATTAGGGTAGTTCCTCATTTCACATCCTTTATAATTATTTTGAATTGTGAATCAGAATAACAGTCATTGAATAAATACTGGATTCCCATGTGTACACAGGACCATTTCATTCAGGTTGGAGACTTTGATATTTGCACCCAAGGAACTTATTCTCTAATGAAATGTGCAGGGCTACCCTAGAAAATGCTAGTAGAGGGGAATGTAATTAAGTGATAAGACCTATATAAATATATTTTAAAGTATCAAAACAGAGGAATCTAAAGGGTTTCAAGGAGTTGATGGGACTTTTACTGACTCTTGAAAGTGAGAAAACATTAGGCAAGGTATAAAAATAATAAGAAATAAAGTCTCAAAAGCAAAAATAAATAATGAAATATCCTCATCTGTGTAGGCTTAGGGTAATGTAGAAATCTATTTTGTCAAAGGGAATGATGTGTTTGGGAAGTTAATGAAAAATAAATTGGGGTGGCTTTATGGGGAGTTCTGAAAATGAGACAAGTTTCTGGAGTATTAAGATGCATTGGCTTATGAAATGACCAGACTTTAGAATATGTAATATTCTAAGTACAAATAATATATGAAAATTATATTGACCATATCAATAGTACTGTATTAAGTGTTAATGAATACTGATTTATTGTATCAATATTAATTAATATAATAATATTAATATATTGTAATAGTATAATAAAGTAAAAAATATAAATTTATAAAAAACACAAGATCATAGGTACAGAGAAGAGATTGATGGTTGCCAGAGGTGGAGGGTAGGGAGATGGGAGAAATGGGTGAGCTGTTTATTTTAAAAATTTAAATAAATTGAATATATATATATTCAATTTATTGAATTCAATTTATTTATTCAATTACTTTCTTTTTCTTTTCTTTTCTTTTATTCAATTTATTTCAATTCAATTTATTTATTCAATTTATTTTATATATATATATATATATATATATATATATATATAAAACTTTATTTCTCTGTAACTATAAATTCAAACTTTACCGAAAATTTATTTCTCCCCTATGGTTGAAGTCCACACATATTTTGGAAGGTAATCTGCTTTAGTCAAAGTTACTGATTTAAATGTTAATCACATCTAAAATATGCCTTCCAAACAACACCTAGGTTGGTGTTTGACCAAACATCTGGGCACTGTAGCCTAGCCAAGTTGGCACATAAAATGAACCATCACAGCTGCTCTTTGTTACCTTACATGCTCCTACAGGTTACCAATTCTATTTTATCTATGAGTCTTATCTGTAACAATACTACTATACCTGGCAAATGAAAAGCATATAATACTGATATAAAAATCACTGATTCTGAGGCTGAGAAAGTGGACTTTATCCAAACAGTTGGGGATCAAACAGACTGAGGTCCGCCTTGGCCAAAAAAGGAAATTCTGCCTCCAGACTGCCTTTGAGTTTGAGCTTCAGCTCAGGTCAACTTTTTCTTAGGTCTTCAGCCTACAGGCCTGCTCTGCAAACTTCAGTCTTGCCAGCCCACCATCATGTGGGCCAAATGCTTAAACTAAGTCTCTCTCTACGTGTATATACATACACATCCTATTGGTTCAGTTTCTATGGAGAACCCTGAGTAGTACAGTGGCCAATGTTAATTATCATGTTATAACAACACATTTTATATGCAATACTAGCAAGTGCTAACAAAACAGTAGACAGTTTTCATGGTAAGAGCACCTATAGAGTAGACAAAATAAATTAAATTGCAGATAATTCACAGGTTAAAAAAAAAAGAAAACGTAACCTTAAGGATTTGATATTTTATTTCAGATATGCTGACATGTTGCCCACTATTGTGAAGACTACTTGGCCAGAATTAACTTAGTATGAATACTGTCTCCCTAATTTAGCTCTGAAATGGCTTCACATTAAGTAACCAAAAACTCTGTACACCAAGGATTCATAATCTGTAAACTTGTATAATATCAATTACCTTCTGTTGACCATGCTTTCTTGGTGTAGGGTTCCTAGAAGTTTATTTTCATTAAGCCCTGTAAAAATCATTTTGCAGGGGAGGGTAGAATTAGGATCTTTTGCTCAGAAAAGGCCAAGAAGCATGAAATGGTTAATTATACCCAATTCTGTGCTATGACTTGCTCAACTATGGTGTGATCGTGAGAATTCCTCTGAGCTAGCAGAGAACATATATCAGTGATATCAATTTGTATTGATGCTGCTTTGTTTAGAAGGGTGGTGTATTCAATAATTTATGGTCCTTTAATTGATATCTTTGTGT
Source organism: Leucopleurus acutus (assembly GCF_964270905.1). Classification (NCBI taxonomy): domain Eukaryota; kingdom Metazoa; phylum Chordata; class Mammalia; order Artiodactyla; family Delphinidae; genus Leucopleurus; species Leucopleurus acutus. The sequence continues at coordinate 78,472,868 of NC_139150.1, read as the reverse complement.
CTAAAATTGCCACCACTTACAAGTGAGCTCTTAAAATCCATTGATCTACTTTAATGCAGAATATGCCTTCCTGTTCTGATTTACAGTAAAGCAATGGATTATAAGAGCTCACTTGTAAGCGAGGGTGGTCACCTATATGTAAGCAGACTGCGCCGAAGCTGTTAACTATGAGCAGGTTTGGAATTCTGGAATTTGAGTACCTGTCAGTTGTGTTTTAATTATCTGTTTGGAAGCAAGGAATACCACCACCTGGCACAGTGCATAGTTAATGAGATGCAGTTAATAAATATTACAATTTATTAAGTTAAGTATTAAAAGAATCAGTTCATGACAAATGGTAAACTGGGGTATAGAACTTTGGTTCTGAAAAATACACAAGTAAAACTTCCTATATTTAAGGGACTTCAAGAAATAATTGCAAATTTTGGTATCCAGAAAGTTAATGACTTACCTAATATAAACTTACAGCTCCAGAAAAGAAGTAATTAAGGCTGTCTAAGAATCTAAAAATGTATAAGCCATTGAGCCCACCAAAATGGACAGAGAACTACCCTAGACCAGACATTAAGGATTCTCAACTGTGCTTAGTTAGGCAAAGTAACTGATTGGGGAAGCCAAGTATGAAGTGAGTTTGGACAGATCTATGCAGCATGAAGAATTATAGTGTACACACACACACACACAAAAAAAAGGCTGAGTCACCACAAGAAATTTTTTAAATATATCGAAAGGAAAATGTATAGCATACATGAAAAAGAAAACATGGGAAAAACAAGGGAAAATGTGAGTCTTAATTAAGCAATGTGCACATGAGTCTATACAAAGAGACAAACCCATGTAGAATTTAGCTTTTGGCTTTGTTTATTATGAACACTTGACACTCATCTTAATTCATTCTGGTTTAGGAAACTCTTATCCCCCATGAGAAAATTGCTTTGTAATCTGTATTTTTAAATAAGCTAGACTGTGGTGTCTCATTGCTTAAAATAATCTTGGTACTATTCCAAGTCTTGTGTGTGTGTATGGGGAGGGGTGGGAAATACAGTGTTTCTCCATTTCAATATTTTCCTTTACAATTTTTGTCAAAATTTTGGCTCTCCTAATTTATCTGTTAGTGAGAGATGACCAAAGTCCAACATAAATGAATAAACAAATTGTAATTATTTCCCCCCCAAAAGATGTTGAAGTCCTAACCTTTATACCTATGAATGTGACTTTACTGGAAATATGGTCTTTGTGGATGCTCAAGTTCAGGTAAGGTCCTTAGGAGAACCTCCTTATAATATGTATTAAGGGGGGATTAGGGCACAGAGACAGACACCCATTGAGGGAATGTGAAGTGGAGACACAGAATGCTATCCACAAGCCAATGAATGCCTGAGGCAAACTAAAGCTAGGAGAGACTCATGGAAAAGATCCCTGAGAAGTCAACCCTGATTTTGGATTTCTAGCTTTCCGAACTGTGAGATGATAACACTTCTGATGCTTAAATCACCCAATTTGTGGTACTTTGTTATGTCAGCTCCAGGAAATGAGAACAAGGTATACTTTAAACACGTTTATATGTATGTACAAATTGCTTTGAAATAAAATATTTTGATCTATAATTTAAAAGCTTTTAAATTATAGTTGCAGAGCTAACCTCAACTTTCGTCAAACTTCCATACATATTAGCAAATGCTGTTAATGTGGCTTATAAAAGGGATGTCAAGAATTCTAGAGGAAATATTTTCCTATTTAGGAGAAAAACTGGAAGATACAGTTCAGTGTTATGTGAAAGTTTGGAGTCTATTTAAGTTTATGTAATCTGCTTATAACATTCTATTTTTGAGCAAGTCTCCAGATAAAGACTTTTTTTAAAAAAACAAGCATTGTGCTAACATATCTTCATCTGTTGTTTTTACTGAGTTCCTTTCTCAGCTCTTACATAATATAGCTCTGCTTATGAACCTCTGTTTTCCTCAGTAGTTATTTCTGGAAACGTGGTCAATTTGGCTTTGTATATAGCGAGTCAAACTTTTTGTTCATTATTTACTATTTATGACTCACTGTCCCTCCTGGCATGGAAATATCTTTTACCTTTATGTGTGTTCTTTCAAAATATTATTTAACATTTCATGTTTTAGCAATGAAAATAATTTTCATTTTTGAAGTATTGTTTTCCCCTTATCAAGAAATGCCACACATCATCTTTCTTCAGCAAAAGTTTATTTTTGTTTTTTTTTTGTGGTTTTTTTTTTGCGGTACACGGGCCTCCCACTGTTGCGGCCTCTCCCGCTGCGGAGCACAGGCTCCGGATGTGCAGGCTCAGAGCCATGGCTCACGGGCCCAGCCGCTCCGCGGCACGTGGGATCCTCCGGGACCAGGGCAAGAACACCTGTCCCCTGCATCGGCAGGCTGACTGTCAACCACTGCGCCACCAGGGAAGCCCCCAGCAAAAGTTTTAATTAATGTATTTCTGAAAGTGTGTGGTACTTCCATTATACTAGTTTTTGCTTTGAATTTTTACTTAAGTTTACGTTTTATTCCCTCTGGATGTTTTCCATGAAAGCACTGGCAAGTGTTTGGTAGTTTGTTATTTGGTGCTTTGACAGCAACCAAAAGAGTAAAAGATAAGCAGGTGTGGTGGGCTGAATAGTGGTCCCCAAAGTGATGCACGTATTAATCCCTGGAATTTGTGGATGCTACCTTATATGACAAAAGTAAGTTTGCAGATACCATTAAGTTAAAGATTTTAAGGTGGAGAGATTATCCTAGATTATCTAGACAGGCTCTAATGCACTCACAGTATCCTTATGAAAGGCAGACAGAGGCAGATCTGAGTACACGGAAGAGGAGAGGGTGAGTGACAATGCTGCTTCTAGCTGTGAACCTAGAAAGAAGAGCTGTAGACCAGGGAATGCAAGGAATGCAGCTCTAGCAACTGGAAAAGACAAAGAAAGAGATTCTACTCTAAAGCTTCTGAGGAAGCCTGGCTGTGCCACCACTTTGGTTTTGGCCTATTGAAACCATTTCTCACTTCTGGCTTGCAGAACTGTAAGAGAATAGATGCATGTTTATTTGAACCACTGATCTTGTGTATGTTTTTTTTTTTTTTTTTGCGGTACGCAGGCCTCTCACTGTTGTGGCCTCTCCCATTGCGGAGCACAGGCTCCAGACGCGCAGGCTTAGCGGCCATGGCTAACGGGCCCAGCCGCTCTGCGGCATGTGGGATCCTCCCGGACCGGGGCACGAACCCATGTCCCCTGCATCGGCAGGCGGACTCTCAACCACTGCGCCACCAGTTGTTTTAAACCACAATTATGGTGTAATTTGTTACATACCATAGACAACTGATAAAGCAAAGCTCCTCTTGGGAGGTGACCTTATGAAGAAGAGGGGGGCTCCCTGAACATCAGACCATTTGTGCCCATCTGCTGTGTGGGCTGATTTGCATTAGGAAAAGGGATGTGGAAGGAGTTGAGGCTGTGAATTGAAGGGTAGGGGTGAGGAAGGGAGAGCTGGGAGAACAAGAATGGAATGTTGGGCATATGACTGCTTGGACTTTGTAGTAACAACCATTCCCTTACCTTCCCTCCTCTGAATCACCTATGAAAACATTTTATTAGCTTCTGTGGAAGTTCTTTGTAAATCACAGATTTAAGTGGCCCAGGGAGTATCACTTAGATACCCAACTGACAAAATGAAAGGGCATAGAAAAGAAACTTATTATATCCCCTTGGTCTGGGAAATGAGCTCAGTTTAAGTCCAATAAATATCACATTGAAAAAGACTCCCTCAATCATCATAAGGAATCTGGACTTTTGGTACTTCAGAAGACTGACCATTGCTGCTAAATCTTTATTATGATGGAGGGTTCCATCCACGGCAATGATGAAGCCCTGCCTGTAACTGGATTTACAGGCAGCAAGCATCACTGATGGGGTCTGGAGCCAAAGAATCTGGAAAGTCTGTTCATGATCTCAAATGTGTCAGATATCAAGACTGCAAGTGATAAATGGATGAGATTTTTAAAGGACCATGGAAGTCTTATGTCATCAAGGTAGAGTTATAGCACGTTACTAGGACTTAATCTGAAGTAGTTAACCCCTCTTTCCAAACTTATAAGTAAGTCTTAGGGCCTAGTGGACTTTCAGTTGTCTAAAGTCACAAGGGCTCCTTTCTTAAAAGTTGCTTGCCAGGGGGAGCGACACGCTGTGCTTTTCCATCAACTCCATTCGCTAGTCAGATGATTGTCAGTGCTAGAAATACCTCTGTGAGGTTAGAAAAATAAAAGTACTTGACTCTTCAGAGATTCTGATGAAGTATGACCAGGCTGAGTTTCCACATTGCTAATTAGGAATTATTCACACACACAGAAGGAGATTTCAGCAGAATGTGTTTTGCAGTCATCAAACTATGTTCTTTTTCATGCCTTATCAAACCCTTCCCAACTGAAGCTCTCTGTCTTGTAGGCAACAGCCCTAACACAAACAGCCCACACTGGCAAGTAACTCTGGTTTCAAGAGGAAGAACACACAAAATCTGTAGTCAGTTCATTGGTAATTGTGTGTTGGCTCCTAGATGATCACTTTTTAAAAAAATAAAATTATGACTTTTATAAAATAATCACCCAAAGCTTTTATTTAACACATTAATTAGTGAAGGAACCAATAAGATGATAAGATGTTACAATCAGGAATTGTTACAAAGGAATACCTGAATAGCAAACATATATATATATATATTAGCAAATTAGGAATGATAAATGAATTTGCCAAGAGATATAAAATGTTTAAACTCTATAGGGCTATAAAATAGAGCATTTGTATTTATATATTTATAAATTTTTATTGAAATATAGTTGATTGACAATGTTGTGTTACTTTCAGGTGTATAGTGAAGTGATTGAGGTTTATATATATATATATATAGAATATATATACATATTTTAGATTCTTTTCCATTATAGGTTATTAAAGATATTGAATACAGTTCCCTGTGCTATACAGTAGGTCCCTGTTGTTTATCTATTTTATATATAGTAGTGTGTATCTGTTCATCCCAAACTCTTAACTTATCCCTCCCCTCCCTTTCCCCTTTGGTAACCGTAAGTTTATTTTCTATGTTTATGAGTCTATTTCTGTTTTGTGAATAAGTTCATTTGTATCATTTTTTAGATTCCACATATAAGCAATATCATATGATGTTTGTTTTCCTCTTTCTGACTTACTTCACTTAGTATGATAATCTCTAGGTCCATCCATGTTGCTGCAAATGGCATTATTTCATTCGTTTTTATGGCCGAGTAATATCCCATTGTGTTTATATGCCACATCTTTTTTATCCATTCTTCTGTCGATGGACACTTAGGTTGCTTCCATGTCTTGGCTATTGTAAACAGTACTTTATGAATATTGGGGTGCAAGTATCTTTTTTTTCTTTTATTTTTTAAAATACATCTTTATTGGAGAATAATTGCTTCATAATACTGTGTTAGTTTCTGTTGTACAGCAAAGTGAATCAGTCATATGCATACATATGTCCCCATATCTCCTCCCTCTTGAATCTCACTCCCACCCTCTCTATCCCATGTCTCTGGGTCATCGCAAAGCACCAAGCTGATCTCCCTGTTCTGTTCTGCTGCTTCCCACTAGCTAACTATTTTACATTCGGTAGTGTATATATGCCAATGCTACTCTCACTTTGCCTCAGCTTCCCCCTCCCCCGCCGTGTCCTCAAATCCGTTCTCTATGTCTATGTCTTTATTCCTGCCCTGCCACTATCTTCATCAGTACCATTTTTTTTAGATTCCATATATATGTGTGCGCATACGGTATTTGTTTTTCTGACTTACTTCACTCTGTATGACAGACTCTAGGTCCAACCACCTCACTACAAATAACTCAATTTAATTCCTTTTTATGGCTGAGTAATATTCCATTGTATATATGTGCCACATCTTCTTTATCCATTCATCTGTCGATGGACATTTAGGTTGCTTCCATGTCCTGGCTATTGGAAATAGTGCTGCAATGAACATTGTGGTAAATGTCTCTTTTGTGATTATGGTTTTCTCAGGGTATATGCCCAGTAGTGGGATTGCTGGATCATATGGTAGTTCTATTTTTAGTTTTTTAAGGAACCTCCATACTGTTCTCCATAGTGGTGGCATCAATTTACATTCCCACCAAAAGTGCAGCACACCCTTTCCAGCGTTTATTGTTTCTAGATATTTTGATAATGGCCATTCTGACCAGTGTGAAGTGATACCTCATGTAATTCTGATTTGCATTCTTGAATAATTAGTAATGTTGAGCATCTTTTCATGTGCCTCTTGGACATCTGTATGTCTTCTTTGGTGAAATGTCTATTTAGGTCTTCTGACCATTTTTTAATTGAATTGTTTGTTTTTTTGATATTGAGCTCCATGAGCTGTTTGTATATTTTAGAGATTAATCCTTTGTCTGTTGTCTCATTTGCAAATATTTTCTCCCAAAATGAGGGTTGTCTTTTTGTCTCATTTATGGTTTCCTTTACTGTGCAAAAGCTTTGAAGTTTAATTAGGTCCCATTTGTTTATTTTTATTTCCATTACTCTAGGAGGTGGGTCCTAAAAGATCTTGCTGTGGTTTATGTCAAAGTGTGTTTTCCTCTAAGAGTTTTATAGTGTCTGGCCTTACATTTAGGTCTTTAATCCATTTGGATTTTATTTTTGTGTATGGTGTTAGGTAGTGTTCTAATTTCATTTTTTACATGTAACTGTCCAGTTTTCCCAGCACCACTTATTGAAGAAGCTGTCTTTTCTCCATTGTATGTTCTTGCCTCCTTTCTCATAAATTAGGTGACCATATGTGCATGTGTTTATCTCTGGGCTTTCTATTCTGTTCCATTGATCTATATTTCTATTTTTGTGCCAGTACCATACTGTCTTGATTACTGTAGCTTTGTAGTATAGTCTGAAGTCAGGGAGCCTGATTCCTCCAGCTCCGTTTTCCTTTCTCAAGACAGCTTTGGGTGTTCGGGGTCTCTTGTGTTTCCATATGAATTGTAAATTTTTTTGCTCTAGTTCTGTGAAAAATTGCCTTTGGTAGTTTGATAGGGATTACATTAAATCTGTAGATTGCTTTGGGTAGTATAGTCATTTTCACAATATTGATTCTTCCAATCCAAGAATATGGTATATTTCTCCATCTGTTTATGTCAACTTTGATTTCTTTCATCAGTGTTTTATAGTTTTCTGAGTACAAGTCTTTTGCTTCCTTAGGTAGATTTATTCCTAGTTTTTTTATTCTTTTTGTTGCAGTGGTAAATGGGAGTGTTTCCTTAATTTCTCTTTCTGAGTTTTCATTGTTAGTGTATAGGAATGCCAGAGATTTCTGTGCTTTCATTTTGTATCTTGCAACCTTACCAAATTCATTGATTAGTTCTGGTAGTTTTCTGGTAGCATTCTTAGGATTTTTCTATGTATAGTATCATATCATCTGCAAACAGTAACCATTTTATTCTTCTTTTTCAGTTTTTATTTCTTTTATTTCTTTTTCTTCTCTTCTTGCCATGACTAGGACTTCCAAAACTATGTTGAATAAGAGTGGCCAGAGTGGATATCCTTGTCTTCTTCCTGATCTTAGTGGAAATGGTTTCAGTTTTTCACCATTGAGAACCATGTTGGCTGTGGTTTTGTTATATAGGCCTTTATTATGTTGAGTTAGTTTCCCTCTATACTGATTTTCTGGAGAGTTTTTATCACAGATTTATAAATCTGTGTTGAATTTTGTCAAAAACCTTTTCTGCATCTATTGAGATGATCATATGGTTTTTATTCCTTAATTTGTCGATATGGTGTATCACACTGATTGATTTGCATATATTGAAGAATCCTTGCATTCCTGGGATAAATCCCATTTGATCATGGTGTATGATCTTTTAATATGTTGTTGGATTGTGTTTGCTAGCATTTTGTTCAGAGTTTTTGCATCTCTGTTCATCAGTGATATTGGTCTATAATTTTCTTTTCTTGTGATATCTTTGTCTGGTTTGGTATCAGGGTGATGGTGCTTCTAGAAGGAATTTAAGAGTGTTCCTCTCTTTGCAATTTTTTGGAAGAGATTGAGAAGGATAGGTTTTAGCTCTTCTCTAAATATTTGGTAGAATTCACGTGTGAAGCCATCTGGTCCTGGACTTTTGTTTGTTGTAAGATTTTTAATTATAGTTTCAATTTTGTTACTTGTGGTAGGTCTGTTTATATTATCTAATTCTTCCTGGTTCAGTCTTGGAAAATTGTACCTTTCCAAGAATTTGTCCATTTCTTCGTGGTTGTCCGTTTTACTGGCATATATTTGTTTGTAGCAGTCACTTATAATCCTTTGTATTTCTGTTGTGTCAGTTGTGATTTCTCAATTTTCATTTGTAATTTTATTGTTTTGATCCTCTCCCTTTATTTCTTGATGAGTCTGGCTAAAGGTTTAGCAATTTTGTTTATCTTCTCAACGAACCAGCTTTTAGTTTTATTGATCTTTGCTATTGTTTTCTTCGTTTCTATTTCATTTATTTCTGCCTTGATCTTTATGATTTCTTTCCTTCTGCTGACTTTGGGTTTTCTTTGTTCTTCTTTCTCTAGTTGCTTTAGGGTTAGGGTTAGATTGTTTATTTGAGATTTTTCTTGTTTCTTGAGGTGAGATTGAATTGCTATAATCTTCCCTCTTAGAGCTGCTTTTGCTGCATCCCATAGGTTTGGGTCGTTATGTTTTCGTTGTCATTTGTTTCTATGTATTTTTTTAATTTCTTCTTTGATTTCTTCAGTGATCTCTTGTTTATTTAGTAGCACACTGTTTAACCTCCATGTGTTTGTGATGTTTTTTTTTTCCCTGTAATTGATTTCTAATCTCATAGCGTTGTCAGAAAAGATGCTTGGTATGATTTCAATTTTCTTAAATTTATCGAGGCTTGATTTGTGACCCAAGATGTGATCAATCCTGGAGAATGTTCCGTGTGCAATTGAGAAGAAAGTGTATTCTGACATTTTCGGGTGGAATGTTCTATAAATAACAATTAAATCTATCTGGTGTTTTGTGTCACTTAAAGCTTGTGTTTCCTTATTTATTTTCTGTTTGGATGATCTGTCCATTGGTGTAACTGGGGTGTTAAAGTCCCCTACTATTATTGTGTTACTGTTGATTTCCCCTTTCATGGTTGTTAGCATTTGCCTTATGTACTGAGGTGCCTCTATGTTGGGTGCATAAACATTTATAATTGTTATATCTTCTTCTTGGATTGATCCCTTGATTATTATGTAGTGTCCTTCCTTATCTCTTATAACAGTCTTTATTTTAAAGTCTGTTTTATCTGATACTAGTATTGCTACTCCAGCTTTCTTTTGAGTTCCATTTGCATAGAATATCTTTTTCCATCCCTTCACTTTCAGTCTGTATGTGTCACTGGGTCTGAAATGGGTCTCTGGTAGACAGCATATATATGGGTCTTGTTTTTGTATTCATTCATCCAGTCTATGTCTTTTGGTTGGGACATTTAATCCACTTGTATTTAAGGTGGTTATCAACATATATGTTCCTATTACCATTTTCTTAACTTTTTGGGTTTGTTTTTCTGGGTCTTTTTGTTCTCTTGTGTTACCCACTTAGGGAAGTTCCTTTAGCATTTATTGTAAAGCTGGTTTGGTGGTGCTGAATTCTCTTAGCTTTTGCTTGTCTGAAAAGCTTTTGATTTCTCCATCAAATCTGAATAAGATCTTTGCCGGGTAGAGGAATCTTGATTGTAGGTTTTTCTCTTTCATCATTTTAAATATGTCCTGCCACTCCATTCTGGCCTGCAGAGTTTCTGCTGAAAAATCAGCTGATAACCTTATGCAGATTCCTTTGTATGCTATTTGTTGTTCTTCCCTTGCTGCTTTTAATATTTTTTCTTTGAATTTAATTTTTATTAGTTTGATTAATATGTGTCTTGGTGTGTTTCTCCTAGGGTTTATCCTGTATGGGACTCTCTGTTTTTTCTGGACTTGGGTGACTATTTCCTTTCCCATGTTAGGGAAGTTTTCCACTATAGTCTCTTCAAATATTTTCTCAGACTCTTTCTTTTTCTCTTCTTCTGCGACCCGTATAATTTGAATGTTGGTGCATTTAGTGTTATCCTAGAGGTCTCTGAGATTGTCTTCAGTTCTTTTCTTTCTTTTTTCTTTATTCTGCTCTTCAGCAGATATTTCCACCATTTTGTCTTCCAGCTCACTTATTCATTCTTCTGCTTCAGTTATTCTGTTATTGATTCCTTCTAGTGTATTTTTCATTTCAGTCATTGTTGTCTTCATCTCTATTTGTTTGTTCTTTAGTTCTTCTAGATCTTTGTTAAACATTACTTGTATTTTCTCAATCCATGCCTCCATTCGATTTCTGAAATTCTGGATCATCTTTATTATCATTGCTCTGAATTCTTTTTCGGGTAGATTGCCTGTTTCCTCTTCATTTATTTGGTCTTGTATGTTTTTACTTTGCTCCTTCATCTGTGACATATTCTTTTGCCATCCCCTTTTTTTTTTTTTCCTTTTTTTTTTTTTATGAGTGGCACTGTTTTCTTGTCTTACTGGTTGTTTGGCCTGACGCTTCCAGCACTGCAGTTTGTAGGCTTTTGTGTAGAGCTGCATCTTGGTGCTGAGGTGAGGACCTCTGGGAGACCTCACTCCGATGAATATTCTCTGGGCTCTGAGGTTCTCTGTTAGTCCAGTTGTTTGGACTTGGAGCTCCCACCGCAGGAGCTTCAGCCCAACTGCTGCCTCATTAACTGAGATCCTGCCTCTTTTCTAATTATAGTTTTCTCTGGATATATGCCCAGGCTTGGATTGTTGGATCATATGGTTGTTCTATTTTTAGTTTTTTAACGGACCTTCATACTGTTCTCCATAGTGGCTGCACCAATTTTCATTTCCAACGACAGCATTGGAGGGTTCTTTTTTTCCCACATCTTTCTGGTATTTATTATTTGTAGACTTTTTGAGGATGGCCATTCTGACTGGTGTGAAGTGATATCTCATTGCAGTTTTGACTTGCATTTCTCTAATAATTAGCAGTGTTGAGCATCTTTCCATGTGCCTTTTGCCCATCTCTATGTCTTCTTTGAAGAAATGTCTGTTTAGATCTTCTACCTGTTGTTCTGTTGGTTTTTATTATTATTATTAAACTATATGAGCTGTTTGTATATTTCAGAACTTAAGCCCTTGGTTGCATCATTTGCAAATGTTTTCTCCCATTCCATAGGTTTTCTTTACATTTTGTTTATGGTTTCCTTTGCTGTGCAGAAGCTTTTGAGTTTGATTAGGTCCCATTTGTTTATTTTTGTTTTTATTTCTATTACTCTAGGAGGTGGGTCAAAAAAGATATTGCTGCGATTTATGTCAAAGAGTGTTCTGCCTATGTTTTCCTCTAGGAGTTTTATAGTATCTTGTCTTACATTTAGGTTTTTTATCCATTTTAAGTTTATTTTTATGTATGGTGCTAGAGAATCTTCTAATTTCATTCTTTTACATCTAGCTGTCCAGTTTTCCCAGCACCACTTATTGAAGAGGTTGTTTTTTCTCCATTGTATATTCTTGCTTCCTTTATCATAGATTAATGACCATAAGGAAATGGGTTTATTTCTGGGCTTTCTATCTTGTTCCATAGATCCATATGTTTGTTTTTTTGCCAGTACCATACTGTTTTGATGACTGTAGCTTTGTGGTATAGTGTTAAGTCAGGGAGCTTGATTCGTCCAGCTCTGTTCTTTTCTCTCAATGTTGCTTTGGCTATTCAGGGTCTTTTGTGTTTCCATACAAATTAAAAAAAAAATTTTGCTCTAGTTCTATGAAAAATGCCATTAGTAATTTGATAAGGGTTGCAGTGAATCTATAGATTGCCTTGAGTAGTATGGTCATTTGAAATAACCTTTTTATATGGGTAGAAACAGTTGTATCTCTGCCTGACACTTGCATTTCTATTGAAAAAAAAACACTTGGAATGTCTTCATTGTTCTATAACTTACAGATTTATTGTCAAAGAAAATAAAATTGCAAATCCTATAGTGTTAGGTAAGTACAAAAACCCCAGCAAGGCCAACATACTGTTGAATGGACCCCCAAGCAACTTTTGCACATTTTAGAGACTTTTCACGTTTTCTCCTGACGTGTCTCTATTACATACCAATTGTGTGAACATGGTTAAGCCATTGCAACTCTTTGCAAGCATAAGAAGAAAATAATTTCTTGTACCATAAGAAGGAAATAATTTCCAGATTATTTTTTTACTATATTCCCACAGGATTCCACAGGAGTATAAAGTAGAAAAATTAATGTGTATAAAATAATTTTGGGTATAAAAATCACTTTATGAAATTCTTTAGGTAAATTAAGTGCTTGTAAACATGCTATATTTCTCAAGTAACACTATTTTTCCATATCCAAAAAACAACTTGAGCCACCTTTCCATGTTAAGAGAGTAAATCCTAAGATTTCTCAACACAAAGAAAGCATTCTTTTTTTTCTTCTTTTGTATCAGTATGAAATGATGGATGTTCAGTAAACTTATTGTGGTAATCATTTCATGATGTATGTATCAGATAACTAAGCTGTACACCCTATACAGTACAGTCCATCTTTCCATACCTCAAGTCCAATTTCCAAAAATTCCCTTTTAATACTAAAGAGCCGATTAGTGTAATTTTTGGAAACTATCATATCACCCTAGCATAAAATTTGCAGGTAACTTTTAAAAACTAGAATTGTTTTTATTTTAACAAATATGTGTTATAATTTATACTTTAGATATGTATATGTTATATATATTTAACAAATATATATTATAATTTAAATTTAGATTAATTTATATTGCATGCTAATTACCATAGATTAATATTGAAATGTTCTCTAAAGATTTTAGTTTCTAGAAACTACAATCTACCTTTAACTCATGCACTTAACAAATACATTAAAGATTAATCATATACCAGATAATGTTCTAGATAGTAAATAAAAATATGCTTGATCTCATAAAGGAGACAGTTTAGAAAAGGGAGCATACAAAACCAAGTAATCAGTTAAGTAAACTATTTATACACTGTGGTATTTATAAAATAGTATTTTAAGAAAGAGTTTATGAAGGGAACTATTCCAGAAAAGGTAGTCAGGAAAAACATCTCTGAATAATCAACATTTAAAATGAAAAGTTTAATAAAAAATAAAACCATTTAAAGAGTAGGATGAAACACTTTTCTTGGAGTGAGAACACAAAATGCAAACCATTTTGAAGTAGGAAAGAGCTTGATATATTTGAGTGTTTGAAAAAAAAATCAAGTGACAGAAATTTAGTTGTTAAGAGAGATGAGCGAAAGCAGATGAAGTCACAGGAGTAGATATGGACAAAAACAGGCAAAGCCTGGAAGATCTTAGGAAGGAATTTGTATTTTATACTACGTTCAATGAAAAACCATTGAAGACCTTTTCTTTTTTTCTTCCAGTTATATTGAGATATAACTGACACATAGCACTGTATAAGTTTAAGCTGTACAGTTTAATTATTTGGCTTTTATACATCATGAAATGATTATCACAGTAGGTCTTGTGAACATCCATCATGTCATATAAATACAGAAAAAAAAAGAAAAAATATTTTTCCCTGGGATGATAAATCTTAGGATTTACTCTCATAACGACTTTCATATAAAACATACAGCAGCTTTATTATATTTATCATGCTGTACATTGCATCCCTACTACTTATTTATCTGATAACTGGAAGTTTGTACCTTTTGGCTGCCTTCACTAATTCCCCCTCACCCCACGCCCTGACTTTGGTAACCACAAATCTGGTCTCTTTTGCTATGAGTTTGTTTGTTTGATTTTGAAATATAATTGACCTACAACACTGTGTTAGTTCCTGTTACACAACATAGTGGTTTGATATTTCTGTATACTTCAAAATGATCACCATGATAAGTCTAGTTACCATCTGTCAACATAAGAAGATATTACATGATTATTGACTGTATTCCCCACACTGTGCTTTTCATATCCAGGACGTTTTTATTTTGCAACTGGAGGTTTGTACCTCTTAATCCTCATCAACTATTTCTCTCCTATCCCTGCTCTCTCTACCACTGGCAGCCACCTGTTTCCTGTCTGTATCTATGACTCTGTTTAGTTATGTTTGTTTATTTAACTTTTTAGATTTCACATATAAGTGAAATTGTACAGTATTTGTCATTTTTTGTCTGACTTATTTCACTTAGCATAATACTCTCTATTCCATCCATGCCACAAATGGCAAGATTTCTTTTTTTATGACTGAGTAATAGTCCATTGTGTGTGTGTGTCTGTGTGTGTGTTTATACCACATCTTCTTTACCCATTTTTGTATTGATGAGCAGTTAGGTTGCTTCTGTATCTTGGCTAATGTAAACATGATGCAATGAACATAGGAGTACATATATATTTTCCAATCAGTTTTTTTTTTCTTCAGATAAATACCCAGGGGAGGAATTGCTAGATGATGTGATAGTTCTATATTTAATTTTTTGAGGAATCTTCATACTGTTTTCCATAGTGGCCATACCAACTTGTATTCCCACCAACAGTGCACGAGGGTTCCCTTTTCTCCATGTCCTCAGCAACACTTGCTATTTGTTGTCTTTTTTTTTTTTCCTTGAAAATTAAGTTTATTTTTTTTAACATCTTTATTGGAGTATAATTTCTTTACAATGGTGTGTTAGTTTCTGCTTTGTTATCTTTTTGATGATAGCCATCCTAACAGTTGTGAGGTGATATCTCATTGTGGTTTTGATTTGCATTTCCCTGATATGCTGAGCACCTTTCATGTGCCTTTTGGTCCTCTTTTATGTGTTCTTTGGAAAAATGTTTATTCAGATCCTCTGCCTATTTTTAATTTCGGTTGCTTGTTTTCTGATGTTGACTTGCATATGTTCTTTGTATATTTTGTATATTTACTCCTAAATGGTTATATTGTTTGCCAATATCTTCTCTCATTCGGTAGGCAGTCTTTTTGTTTCGTTGATAGTTTCCTTTGCTGTGCAGATTTTCGGTTTGATGTAATCCCATTTGTTCTTGTTTTTTTTAATTTATTTATTTTCTTCATTTTTTGGCCATATTGGGTCTTAGTTGCGGCACGCAGGATCTTTGTTGAGGCATGCTGGATCTTTCACTGTGGCGCATGGGCCCTTTGTTGCAGTGCATGGGCTTCTCTCTAGTTGTGGCATGCAAACTCAGTAGTTGTGGCATGTGGGCTTAGTTGCCCCATGGCATGTGGGATCTTAGTTCCCCGACCCGTGTCCCCTGCATTGAAAGGTGGATTCTTTACCACTGGGCCACCAGGGAAGTCCTGTCCCATTTGTTTATTTTTGCTGTTGTTTCTCTTGTTGAGGAGACGTATCTGAAAAAATATCATTAAGACTGATGTCAGAGCATACTGCCTATGTTTTCTTCTAGAAGCTTTTTGGTTTTGTGTTTTACATTTAAGTCTTTAGTCTGTTTTGAATTTAATTTTGTATATGGTGTGAGAAAGTATTCCAGTTTGATTCTTTTGCTTTTAGCTATACAGTTTTCCCAATACCATTAATTGAATAAGCTATCTTTTCCCCATTGTCTATTCTTGTCTACTTTGTTGTAGATTAATTTCCCACATAAGTGTGGGTTCATTTCTGGAATCTCTATTCTATTTCATTGATCTATGTGTCTGTTTTTGGAATAACTCTAACTGAAGAGGTAAAAGGTCTGTACTCAGAAAACTATAAGACACTGATGAAAGAAATTGAAAATGGCACAAACAGATGGAAAGATATATTATGATCATGAATTGGAAGAATTAATATTGTTAAAATGACCATATTACCCAGTGCAATCTACAGATTTAATGCAATTCCTACCAAAATACCAATGTATTCACAGAACTAGAACAAATAATTCTAAAATTTGTATGGAAACGCAAAAGACCCTGCATAGCCTAAACAGTCTTGAGAAAAAAGAGCAAAGCTGGAGGTATCATGCTCCCTGATTTCAAACTATACTGCAAAGCTACAGTGATCAAAGCAGTATGGTACTGGCACACAAAACATTGAAGAATTTTAAGCAGTGGTGTAACAACTTAAAAAAAAAAAGACATTCTATGGAATGTGGAAGATATTTAAATGAGGTAAAGATAAGGAAATAAGGTATCTGAACTATACATTTGGGAGGTAGTGACTCAAGGTTGGTGTAACAATGTAGACAGAAAAGAGCAGAGCATCTGGAACAACTATTGGAGTGCTCATTTTTTTAAAGATTGATAATAATGGAGTGTATTTGAATGCTAAGGGAACTATTTAAAAAGAGAAAACTGCTAGAAGATGTAGGAGAGAGTGGGGATTCCTAAAAGAAGATGTATTTTTTAAATTTTCATTATGAAAAATTTTATACACAAACAGGCGTACAAAGAATGGCACAATAAATGCTGATGTCTCTTTAACCTGGTTTCAAATTATCAAAATATGGTTCATCTTGTTTCCTCCATACTTCCTATGCTTCCTCCCCTCTCCTACTCCTAGACGTTGTTTTTAAGAAAATACCAAATATCTTATAATTTCTTTCATAAATACCCAAAGGAATGAAATCTTGAGAAAGTAAGCAAAAATGAGATCCAGAGCACAGTAAGCCCTGTCCAGGTCTAAGTGCCTGGTCAGATTTTGAAATAGAACAAAGTTCATGCTGGAAGCTTAAAGATCATAGAACAGTTCTGAAGCAGGTCGTATAGAGAATAAAGCTATTATAAGAGAAAAACTTTTCAACATTCTTTGAAAGGAACACTTCTATTATTTATATAAAAATAAAACCTTATCATTATGAAAAATAAAAATAACAAATAAAAGCCAACATTCATAAATGAGGGTGGTGTGTGTGTGTGTGTGTGTGTGTGTGTGTGTGAGAATAGATTACTGTCTACGAGTAAATATAGATAAAGGAGTTGTTAATTGTGTTTTCTAAAATTTTCCCTGACTTCTCTGAGAGTTTAATTATGTCAATGCATTTCAATTAACCTCTGTCATAATTACTTTCTTACATATCTTATAAATTATATTGACATTTACCTGTCTTTGATAATCACCCTTTTAAAAAATAATTATTAGGGAATTTCTTTAAAAACCATTTTTTAAAACATGAGGAATGACTTCTCCCCAAAGTAATGAGATAGTTAGAGACCGAGATTTATAGAATTCATTGAAATAAAATTTCAAATCCAATGTGATTTGTGAAGGAGGTATACATAAATAGACATTGGTATATTCAGGGTGTTTTATTGAGAGGCCAAGCAGAAATGCTGATTACTAAATGTACCATTATCCTAGTTTTAGTTCTTTCAGTGCATGTATTAGATCTGCAAAGGAGTTAAAACTTGGATAACCAATGATTGACTACCCTCAGTGTATCACATTCATGTTATATTCTGAAGACCTTAAGGTTTTACCAAATTGCTAAATTATATATGTATTATATAATTATACAATTTTGCTAAATTATGTATATGACTAGATATTGCTAAATTTTATATATATAAAATCAGTGTTTTTATATATATATATAAAAAAAAATATATATATATATATATATATATATATATATATAAAACCACTGATTATGGTAGTACTAGCCGTAGAAGGGTTCAGCAAGAATGAATTAGAAACATAAGAAGTTTTGAAATGAGCCACATAGTAATAATTCCATCAAATTTGTGATCTGGAATAAGATGGAAGGAAATCTTATGGTACTATGAAGAAAACTTTGCATCCAGCTCTGTTCTGCCACTTCTTCAGAATTCATTGTCAGGAAAGTAGCAGTCCCTCCTCTGTCATAGTCAGGGGATTGAAGTCTGAGTCTTATGGCTGCCTCTATATAATGTGGTGGACCAGTGGCACTTGGTCTTTACTTTAATATATTTTGTGGTCTAAAATACAAAAGGATGATTTACACTCAGACTACCTGATTTTGAGTCCCTGTTTTGCCTTTTACTATCTGTATGTACATGGAAAATGTTGTAATGTCCTTGAGATTCAGTTCCTTTATCTGTAAAAAAAAAAAAAAAAAAGGTGAAGAATATTTACTCCATAGCATTTTTGAGGATTTTATGATAAAAAGTGCAAATTTTAGTGCAGTATATGCCAATTTGCTAAACTAAATTACAGCATAGTATAGGCCAATTATTCTAACGTGGTCCAGAAAAGACAATAAGTAATTCTTTACTTATCAATCTTGTAAGAGATTTCTAAGATGTCTGTACTTATTTAAAGTGCACAGATATTTGCTTGCCTATTATTTGCACGTTACCATACAAGGCAGCCTACTGTTTGTCCATGCTCAGTCTAACCCGTGGCTCACTTCCTCTGTTTCTGGAGTCTCTCTTGGAAATATCAAATGGCATACAATAAAGGATCATGATTTTCTTCTCTGCTGGTGACTTCAGGAACTTGGCACACACTACCAAATATTCTATTTTATATCAGTGAGCCATCTTGGTCTTAAGTCAAGGAGTCTTTCCAAAATCTTATAAATCCTTCCTTAGTTTTATCCTATACTAGACATGCAGGATGTTCGTTATAGTAAACTCTTAATCCAAGTCTAAATGTTATTTACTCAAGTCTGGCATTTCCATGTTACCTCTGCCACTTACTAGCTGGGAGCAACTAGTAAGTTTAGTCACCTTATCTATAAAATGGAGAGAGTCATTCCTACATCCTGGGGCTAGTGTGAGATTTAGATAAAAAAATTAATTGGATATAAAATCTGACATATGTTTGTTACCCAAAAAAATTATAGGTATTTTTAATCTGTGATTATTTTTTTCCAAGTGACAGATTTTTTTTCCTGCCTTCTGTTGTTTCAGTATTTTGCTTAAACAAATGTTTATAGTTTAATGGATTTTAATTATCTCTTCTTTTAGTCTTTTCTTTTAGGCTAAAGAAATGACACTTTAAAGAGTGTCTGTTTTATGTGTCGTAATAATTCATTAACAAGTAAAGCCTATTACAGTGTAAAAGCAGCAGAGATTAAAAAATTGTAGATAAACCAATGGCAGAGATGGATGGACATTCAAATATATAAATAGCAGATAGACTGAAAGAGATAGAATAGCAACTGATTGAAAAAGAGAGTTAGAAGGATAACAGGTTTAAGATAGAAGATAGGCTAAAGATGATATATATGTATAAAATAATGGAAAGATACACAGATAATTGATAGTAGATTGATTTATAGATGATACGTAGAAAAGGTAGATGGTAGATTAAAAAAGACAGTAGATAGATTAAATAGATGATCGATAACTTAACTGGAAGATAGAGGACAGGGGGAATACTACAGATTAGTTCACATTTCCTAGTGTTTTAAAATTAGATAATATGAAATCATATAGAATTTTTTTTTCCTACCTGGCTCCTTTCACTCAGCCTAATGATTTTGAGACTGATGTATATCATTGCATGTGATGGTTTATTTCCAGTTTGTCCCACTGTCTAAAAGTAAAGGCAAAGTGAAAAAAAAAATAAAAGTAATGAGAGGAAAAGGAGATACGTTTCTAGAGAAATAAAAATTGTGGGAATTAACCATATTAAAGCAGATCTTAAATGGAGTTCTCCCAGCAGAAAAGAATAATTCCAGATAGAATCATGGTAATGTAGAAAAAATGAGGAGCAATGAAAATTGAATGTGATGCTAAAATAGAAGTAAATATTTACTTATAAAACTAATTGAAATGCATTTTGCAAGTTAAAATATATGTAGCATCAAAACACGTAAAATAATATAAAATGATGCCAAAATATGGAGGGATGTAAATGGCTATATAGTGCTCTCAGTTTTGCTGTTACTAAGGCAGGATAAAATCAATCGTTTCATTTTACTATAAGAGTGTATGTTTAGATCATTTAACCAGTAAAAGAACAAGTAAAATTGTTTTATTTTTAAAAAATGAAAAACTAACATCAAGCTAAAATAATAAATTAAAATAAGGTATTTGACCCATCTGAAAGGAGGCAAACAAGGAGAAGAAAAGGAACTTCATGAGACAGATAAATCAAGTATTGCACAAATGGAAAGAAGGTAGATCTGAAACCAAATATATCACTAATCACATCAAATAAATGTGAATTTCAATTGAAAGGTTAATATTTAAAACTGAAAATTTAAAATATGGCTTCTAAAAGACAGGTTTTAAATATAAAGAAACAAAATGGTTGGAAGTGAAGTGATGGAAAAAGATATACCCACCAAGAAAACTAGTCTAACTATATTAGTACAAGATAAAGTAGCCTTTAAGGAATGAAGTAGTACTTTTGGCAAAGAGTGATATTTCATATTGATGAAAGTTCAATCCACCAACAAGATATAAAAATTCTTAATAGGTATGTACCCAATTAACATGGACTCAAAGCATATGAGATGGATGTTGGGAAGAGCCACTATGGTCATATTGCAAAGGTAGATTTGTGGTCCAGTCCTGAAAGTTAGTATTCAACTGCCATCCCATACAGGGATTGTCTTGGCTTCAGAAAGCTGCCTCACCCAAAGTGATATGAAGACTAGGTTCTTTGGGTTACAATTATACATATGACATTGTGGAATCTGGCCTCCAAATCTGTTCCAATATTTTGCCATAGATTTGAGAAAGAACCATTTCTATGCATCGTATAAACAGGGTTTGAAAACAAATCTTATGGTACTATGAAGAAAACTTTGCATCCAGCTCTGTTCTGCCACTTCTTCAGAATTCATTGTCAGGAAAGTAGCAGTCCCTCCTCTGTCATAGTCAGGGGATTGAAGTCTGAGTCTTATGGCTGCCTCTATATAATGTGGTGGACCAGTGGCACTTGGTCTTTACTTGCCACCTTCATGTTAGACCAGAATTCATTGATTCACACAAACCATTGTTTGTGGTTGTGCTTTCGGAAATAGGTATCATTTCTGAAATGGTCCTTCACTGAAGGAAGACAAAATACAGTTAATCATTTTTGAACATGTTCAATCTCACTTCCCAGATAAGATTTAAAATTCAAAATAAGGTTATCCCAAAAGATGGTATAGGGGTGCAGAGCACCTTAAAGTTTAGACAAGCATCCAGTAGGTTTGTCAGTATTTATCACATTTTGGGGCACTGGGATGTAAAGCATCTCTCAGCTCTTACTCCCCAGGATGGAGGATAGTAAAAGTAAAACTGTCTCTTCAGAGAAAGAACTTGGGATAGTGGGCATATAATTAGAATAGTAATTTTGGGATAGAGAGTAAGCCCAAAATTTAGTTAGCAAAACCAAGTCATACAAGTGACCCTTGAACAGTGCAGGGGTTAGAGATGCCAAACCCTAGGCACAGGAAAATCTGCATACTGCTATCTCTGCCTCAAAACCAAAGGAATTGATGAATGACTCACCCAAGGGCAGGAAGCTGAAACAGTTTGGATATAATCATGACTCAAGCCCTAGTCCTTTTGATTCCACGTATTGTGATCTCTAATTGAACACTACCTGATTTTGAGTCCCCACACTTTATTTTAAAGATCTGTAAAATAAAAATCTAGATACTATATTTATTGAATAAAAAAACGTGTATAGGCGGACCCATGCTGTTTAAACCCATGATGTACCAGGGTCAACTGTATTATTAGTATCTAGGGATTTAAAATGTTAAGCAAATAGGATTATCAGAAATGAAACACTCCATAGAATAGAATTAAGATGTAAAGTGATTTGCTGTTGAGGCACCTAAGGTGAGAATGGGCTACTCAAGTACCTTTAAATTCCAAATTTTATTTACAGTACTGAGAGAAGAGTTCAGTTAAAAGAGAGAGACCAAGTATTGACATTAGAAATGCAATGAGATGACTACCAGGATCATGGCTTGAGTTTATTATAAGTCATTGTGCCTTAAGGCTATGTCTGCCTTGGTCATGTCACCTCACTAAAGACCTGAATAATCAGATTAATAAACTATGAAGAACAATCAATGAGTAATGAATTATTTAATTATATAATTTAATCAATTGTCTAAAACTGGCTATTACACACACACACATACAAACATACATACCTAAAGGTGCACACACACCTTTAGTGAAATAACCCACCTAAATATTTTCCTGGCTTACACCAAGAACATATTTACTTTTTAATTGTCTGGTTTTATTTTACTTCATTTTGTTTTATTTTAATAGCTTTATTGAAATATTAACATGCAAATAACTGCACATATTTAATATATACAATTTGATGAGTTTGGACATAGGACATTGTAGTGATATGGTCACTACGATCAGGGTTATAGTCATGTCCGACACTTCCCAGAGTTTCCTGTCCTTTTGTGTTTTGTGTGTGTATCTATTTTTTTGTGAAAAGAATACTTTATGTGGCAGCTATTATCTTAACAAGTTTTGAAGTAAACAAGACACTATTATTAACTGTAGGCACCAGATTGTACAGCACATCTCTAGAACTTATTCCTTTTGTATAAATGAAATTTATGCCCATTATATAACTCCTCACTTCCCTCTGCCCTGCAGCCTTTGACAACCACTTATTGTATTCCCTGCATCTATGAGTATGATTGTTTTAGATACTTCATGTAACTGGAGTTATTTGTCTTTCTGCGACTGTCTTATTTCACTTAGGAAAATGTCCTCTGGGGTCATCCATGTTGTCACAAACAGCAGGATTTTCTTCTTTAATATTGAAAAACAGTCAGCATGTATTTACTTTATAATATCCACTGGGTAATTAAGCTCAAATTTCTTAGATAGCATGGTTTTATATTATTTTCATTTAATGATTACATTAGATTAAAAATGTGGACACAAATCAGAATTCTTAATTGTCATTGCAATTAGAGGTAAGGCTACTGGGAAAGATGCCTTTCCCATCATAAATTTGGTGGCATTTCCTATTTTAGATAGATGAGGCTTGTATAATTAAGTGATCATTAAATTCTAAGTTTAGGAAGCAGAAATACCTTCATTAAGTTCCTGTTAATGACCCGTTCTTTTTTACTGTGGAGCTTTATTTGGAAACCATCACAGACATTTTTACTATCATCAGAGGAGTCAGACAAACAAGTGGCTAAATAAGGATGAGTGCGACACTGATGTTAAAATATTGATATGGCTCTCCTTTTGGTGAGAATATAAAATATTGACTTAAAAGAGATAACTGTAACTATTGATTTCTCTCCAAGGAGAAATATTTATGTTCCTTGTTTCATCTACAAATACTTAAAAGTCTGAATTCTACAGTTTACAGCTTGAAAAAAAAAAAAAAAAGGCAAAACTCAACACACAGTAACAAGTGCAACCTTTTATTATTATCATTAAGTTGCCTTTTCTTCAGGCTGGCAAGACTCTTCAATATTACTAATCTGACTGAGCTGCTGATCCCACTACTCTTTGTCAATCATTATTTTATTTTATTTGGTAAATCTCTATGACAGTTTTATTGCAGACTGAAAGCAGAATCGATCTTAGCCCTAGTTTACTTAGACTATCTTTTCAAAGGATACAGATATTCTCCATTAATGGGAACTTTGAAGAGAAATAAAATTAAGTACAATCTTAGCCTAATCTAAAGCTCTCTATCCTGTAGCAATTTCTACTCTCATTATGTAATATTAACTCTTTGGATTGAAGTATCCATTAAAAAGAAAGGAACTTTTTTTAAGAGTAAAATTATATTAAGTATCTAATTCTTCACTTATATAACCTCAAAATGATTTAAAATGTCCTCATCCTATTTTGAATTTCATGTTTGAAAACCAGTCCATATGGCGTGGAATACTGCATCCTGCAGCATTATAGCACCTGCAGGGCAATCTGCTAGCTTCAGTGAGGCTAGCAAACCTTACAGCATAGTGTTTCTGCACGCTTACTAAGATGAGTTATGTGGGAGCAGGGTTCACATTGCTTTTTAAATTTTTTGATATAATATTTATTAGAATGCATGCTTACACTGTTGTAGGTACTATTTTAGTAATTAAAGATACATATGTCAGTATCATTGATCTCAAAAACTAATGAACAGATATTTATCTACCACTGTGATAAATGCTTTAGTAGACATACGAATAGAGTGCTATTGAAGAATGTTTAAGCAAGTAACATTGGATGAGAAGGCAAGGAGCAACTTTCTAAAGAAGATGGTAGACTGAAATTAAACACATAATTGGGAGTCACAGTCAGTCAGATGAAGACCGATGTTTAGCGATAAGGGCTCAGGTAATAACCTGAGTGAAAGTCTGAATCATGGGACACCATGATAGGTTTTAGTAAAAAAGATACTGGAGTAATTCAGTTTAAGTATTATTTGTGTTTGGGACTTCCGTGGTGGCGCAGTGGTTAAGAATCCACCTGCCAGTGCAGGGGACACGGGTTCGATCCCTGGTCTGGGAAGATCCCACATGCTGCAGAGCACCTAAGCCTGTGCGCCACAACTACTGAGCCTGCACACCACAACTACTGAAGACTGTGCGCCTAGAGCCTGTGCTCCTCAACAAGACAAGCCACTGCAAAGAGAAGCCCGTGCACTGCAACGAAGAGTAGCCCCCGCTCACCACAACTAGAGAAAGCCCGTGTGCAGCAACGAAGACCCAACGCAGCCAAACATAAATACATAAAATAAATAAAAAATTAAAAATAAAAGAATTATTTGTGCTTGAACTAAGTTAGTAATAGTGACAGTACAATGCAGGGATCATATTGAAGAGACATGAAGAGATAGAATTGATAGAATTTTCTGACTGGACATAGGGAATTAGACAGAAGATGTCAATGATAGCTCAATTTATAATCTTGAGCAACTTGGTAGATGGAGTATCATTCAGCGAACAGAGCAATAAATGAATGGGTGAGGTGGCAGATGGTGTGGTCAGTTTGGCAACACATAGGAGGAGTCATTTAGTATATATCTTAGATCAGAAGTTCAAGTGTGACACCCATGCTAAAGATAGATATAAGTAATTTATATGAATATAGATGATAATTTAAGCAATGGGGGAGTGAATGAATAGAGAGTGATAAAAGAATAAAGAGGGGCATCTAGAAAACTGAAATGTAAGGGCCAGGATATGGAAAAAGACTGGTTTCATGAAATATTCTAGAAAGAAAAACAAATGGAACTACTAGGCAGGTAAGAGGAAATATAATTTCAAGAAGAAATGGATAGTCAGTGAGGATCCTGAATAAAAAAGTAATAAACACAAATTTGAAGATAATCTAATCAAGCAATAATTTTAAAAGGTATGGGCAACATGCAGGAGAACAGAAATAGTGTACTATCCCAGGTTTACAAACAGGGTAGATGGGGCCATTATTAACAGCCAGGTCCTGTTACTTCAAGGGACAAGTGGAGGGAGTGATTAGCTTAATTGGAGAGAGGCCACCTGACAGTCTGTGACTTAGTCTCATTCTCTCTTTTCCAAATCTTCATTGCTGACCTTAATGAGAGTGACTTAAAGAGAATACTTTAGGAAGAAGTCCAATTGCAGTGAGTTGAAAAGTGAGTACAGATAACTCTTGGTCTTAATTAGCAATTTCTAGAAAAGTCCATTCAATGAATAAAAGAAGCAATAATTATAAAAATACCAAGGAACGGTGGCAAATGGAAGCAAGGGGCACACTAAGCACACTTGCCTTCTCCATTATTAAAAGAAGGATATAACCAAGTAAACAAAATAATACTTGCAATATAGAATGGATAAAGGTAGTAAGGTTTTCTTTATGTTTCCTTGAGGTCAGAGCATGGTAACAAGAGGGAAATTGAGACATCAGAACAAAAGGACCTGGACAAAAATATTCTTAGATTAGTATCCTGATTCTGAATTTTATAAACTTTCAGCAAAGTCAATGCTTTGTAGCATTCAATTCTCCTTGACCTGCTGTCATTGTCATTTATTCATATTGGACTTGCATTATGGGCAACAGGGGTAAAATTAGTAACACTATTTTGTTTATTTATGTACAAACAAATACGTGTTATACACACACACACATACACAAACACACAGACATTGGCATTGCTCCCTTTATGATAGAAATTACCAAAGCTTTGTCAAAATGTAGCAACCTTTCAACAATTTGGATAAAAATGGCTTATCAATTCAGTCAAATAATCAGTCAATTTAATCAAAATGCTTTAAATACTATCATTTACAAACAAGAAAATAACCACTACAACTGGAGGTATTCATATTTAGAAAATTTAATAGAATGTCTTGGTTTTTCTCACCTAGAGATCTAAGCTACATACTGTTTTCCAGTTTTAAACAATTTTTATGATGACCTTTTTATTTTATTATAACTTAATTAACTGAGAAACAATATAATTTTCATCATTATCATAATCAATTATTTTTCAGTTTTCCCAAAGAAGAATCATTGTTGTACATAAAACAGTTGTAAAGGGAGACACACATATTTTAAAACTAGATAAAAAGCAGTAAGGTTATAACTAGAAAAGTAGTCAAGTTTCTCTCTTGTTCTCTTGAAACTCTTGTTCTTGCTCTTCACCAACATGTGTTCACACACACACACACACACACACACACAAGTTCCTCACCAACTGTTACTACTGATGAAAAGCATACCAAAAGAATCTCACTGATTGATAACATGTTGCTGTGTTTCTGAAGCTGTTTGCTGCTTTAACTGAAAATATTCTTGTTCATATTTATCTCACTTTGTATGCACTAATACATTTCTCTCTAAGACTTAGTAGGAATGATCATAATCTCTTCAGAGATTTCACAGAATTCTTGATTCTCCCTCTCTTGAGATGCATTTTAAAGGAATATATCCCTTCATAAACATGTTTTCTTCAGACATTTAAAAGAATAACTTTGGACTCAGTCTAGTAAACTTACTGTGCCCACAGTTAGAGATCTCAAGACAAAAATACATCTTGTAAGAAATATTGGGAAAAAACACAGAAAATGTCTTAAACTTGAATTTCAAGTCTTACACTTGAAGTTTTAAAAATAGGCACATAGAATCCTTGAAATTATATCTACATAATTGTACAATGGGACATGTATATGTCTGTCTGAAGGCAGAAGATTTATCCCTTCTTTTTATTTTATAGTTATGTATAGATAAATTGAAATATGCTGTCTAAATGATGAATGAACAACCATGAATTATTAGATCTACAATAAGAATAAATGTCTCTCAAAGAGAAGTTAGTAATAGTTAAAATGTGTGTAAAACATTTCACAGTTTATTTCACACTGTAAAGTGTACTATCATTCCTATTTTCATTACTGTCAGTATTGGGATTTCATTGTCATATATAAATTGACATCATTTATTTATCAACAAAAGTAAGCTGGCAGAAGCTAGATGTAAAGTACTTTTCACATATTTTGTTTTCCAAAAGGAATATGACTTTTTGGTCTCTATCGCATAAGGAGAAGTTTGAATAAGAGCATCCAGAACTTTTTTTACTCACATTAACTTTATGGAAGTTTAAGCATATCCAACGTATCCCTTTCCTAAATATGTCTACTTACAATGAGAATAAAGGGCAGAACCTTATATATCAGAAAGAAATAATGGTCACACATATGAGAGAGCCTGTTCCTTTCTAAGATAATGACTCCTTAGAAGATAAAAGGAAATAGAGAAGGTATACAGGCTCCAGTTCACTTATCTATGTAAGTGTCCATGCATCTATCCATCCACCCACCCATTATACAATTTCTGAAGCATAAACTGGTACAGAACAGAAAAAGAAAGATAAGAGTGATTTCTCTCTTATGTGATCTGTCTAGAGAGTGGTCCTTCAGGCAAAAATAAGTAAATATTATGTACAATAATCTCATATGGAAGTGTGAAATTCAAGAACATGGAGTGAATAAACAATGTTGGAAGTAAGGGGACACTCTTCAGAGGAAATAGCACCTAAGATGATAATTAAAGAATTATCAGAAGCAGAGAGGGACCTTCAAGATGGCAGAGGAGTAAGACATGGAGATCACCTTCCTCCCTACAAATGCACCAAAAATATATCTACATGTGGAACAACTCCTACAGAGCACCTACTGAACACTGGCAGAAGACCTCAGACCTCCCAAAAGGCAAGAAACTCCCCACGTAACTGGGAAGGGCAGAAGGAAAAAGGGAAAAACAGACACAAAAGAATAAGGATGGGACCTGAACATATGGGAGGGAGCTGTGAAGGAGGAAACATTTCCACACACAAGGAAGCCCCTTCACTGGTGGAAATGGGGGTTTGGGAGAAGCTTTGAAACCATGGAGGAGAACTCAGCAACAGAGGTGCAGAGGGCAAAGTGGAGAGATTCCTGCACAGAGGATCAATTCTGAACAGCACTTACCAGCCTGAGAGGCTTATCTGCTCACCCACTGGGGCGGGTGGGGGCTGGGAGCTGAGGCTTGGGCTTTGGAGGTCAGATCCCAGGGAGAGGACTGGGGTTGGCTGCATGAACACAGACTGAAGGGGGCTAGTGCACCACAGCTAGCCAGGAGGGAGTCCGGAAAAAAGTCTGGACCTGCCTAAGAGTCAAGAGACCATTGTTTCGGGGTGCATGAGGAAAGGGGATTCAGAGAACTGCCTAAACGAGCTCCAGAGATGAGCGCGAGCCTCTGCTGTCAGCTCAGACACCAGAGACGGGCTTGAGACACTAGGCAGCCACCAAGAATCCTGTGTGCTAGCACAGGTCACTATCTACACCTCCCCTTCTGGGAGCCTGTGCAGCCCTCCACTGCCAGGGTCCAGTGATCCAGGGACACCTTCCCCAGGAGAACACACAGTGTGCTTCAGGCTGTTGCAATGTCATGCTGGCCTCTACCCCCGCAGGTTCGCCCCACATCCTGTACCCCTCTTTCCCCCCGGTCTGAGTGAGCCAGAGCCCACTAATCAGCTGGTATTTTAACCCTGTTTGGGCAGGGAACAGATGCCCTCAGGTGACGCAGAGGTGGGGCCACATCCAAAGCTGAACCCCAGGAGCTATGCGAACGCAGAAGAGAAAGGGAAATTTCTCCCAGCAGCCTCAGGAGCAGTGGATTAAATCTCCACAATCAACTTGATGTACCCAGCATCTCTAGAATACATGAATAGGTGATGAATCATCCCAAAATGGATGCGGTGGAATTTGGGAGCAACGGTAGACTTGGGGTTTGCTTTCTGCAACTAATTTGTTTCTGATATTATGTTTATCTTAGTTTAATATTTAGCTTATAATCATTGGTAGATTTGCTTATTGATTTGGTTGCTCTCTTCCTTTTTCTTTAATTTATATATATATATATATATATATTTGCTTTTTCTCTCTTTGTTAGTGTGTATGTGTAAGCTTCTTTGTGTGACTTTGTCTGTATAGTTTTGCTTTTTACCATTTGTCCTAGGGTTCTGTCTGTCCTTTTTTTTTTTTTTTTTGGTATAGTTTTTTACGCTTATTGTCATGGTGGATTTGATTTTTGGTTTGGTTGCTCTCTTCTTTCTTTTTTTAATTTTTATTTTAATAAATTTATTTTGTTTTTTTATTTTCTTCTTTTTTTTTTTTTTTTTTCTTCCTATTCTTCTCTGCTGTGTGGCTGACAAGGTCTTGGTGCTCCAGCCAGGTGTCAGGCCTGAGCCTGTGACATGAGAGAGCTGAGTTCAGGACATTGGACCACCAGAGACCTCCCGGCTCCACATAATATCAAATGGTGAAAGCTCTCCCAGAGATCCCCAACTCAATGCTAAGACCCAGCTCCACTCAACAACCAGCAAGCTACATTGCTAGGCACCCTATGCCAAACAACTAGCAAGACAGGACACAACCCCAGCTATTACCAGAGAGGCTGCCTAAAATCATAAGGTCATAGACACCCCAGAACACACCACTGGACATGGTCCTGCCCACCAGAAAGACAAGATCCAGCCTTGTCCACCAGAACACAGGCACTAGTCCCCTCCAGCAGGAAGCCTACACAATCCACTGAACCAACCTTAGCCACTGGGGGCATACACCAAAAACAATGCAACTAGGAACCTGCGGCCTGTGAAAAGGAGACCCCAAACACAGTAAGTTAAGCAAAATGAGAAGACAGAGAAATACACAGCAGATGAAGGGGCAAGGTAAAAACCCACCAGAACAAACAAATGAGGAGGAAACAGGCAGTTTACCTGGAAAAGAATTCAGAGTAATGATGGTAAAGATGATCCAAAATCTTGGAAATACAATGGAGAAAATACAAGAAATGTTTAACAAGGACCTAGAAGAACTAAGGATGAAACAAACAATGATGAACAACACAATAAATGAAACTAAAAATTCTCTAGAAGGAATCAATAGCAGAATAACTGAGGCAGAAGAATGGATAAGTGACCTGGAAGATAAAATAGTGGAAATAAATACCACAGAGCAGAATAAAGAAAAAAGAATGAAAAGAATTGAGGACAGTCTCAGAAACCTCTGGAACAACATTGAACACACCAACATTCGAATTATAGGGGTCCCAGAAGAAGAAGAGAAAACAAAAGGGACTGAGAAAATATTTAAAGAGATTATAGTTGAAAACTTCCCTAATATGGGAAAGAAAATAGTCAATCATGTCCAGGAGGTGCAGAACGCCCCTTATAGGATAATTCCAAGGAGAAACATGCTAAGACACATATTAATCAAACTATCAAAAATTAAATAAGAAGAAAAAACATTGAAAGCAGCAAGGGAAAACAACAAATAATATATAAAGGAATCCCCATAAGGTTAACAGCTGATCTTTCAGCAGAAACTCTGCAAACCAGAAGGGAGTGACAGGACATATTTAAAATGATGAAAGGGAAAACCTAAAACCAAGTTTACTTTACCTAGCAAGGATCTCATTCAGATTAGCTGGAGAAATTAAAACCTTTACAGACAAGCAAAAGTTAAGAGAATTCAGCATCACCAAACCAGCTTTACAACAAATGCTAAAGGAATTTCTCGAGGCAGGAAACACAAGAGAAGGAAAAGACCTACAATAACAAACCTAAAACAATTAAGAAAATGGTAATAGGAACATACATATGGATAATTACCTTAAATGTAAATGGATTAAATGCTCCAGTCAAAAGACATAGACTGGCTGAATGGATACAAAAACAAGACTGGTACATATGATGTCTACAAGAGACCCACTTCAGACCTAAGGACACATACAGACTGAAAGTGAGGGGATAGAAAAAGATATTCCATGTAAATGGAAATCAAAAGAAAGCTGAAGTAGCAATTCTCATATCAGACAAAATAGACTTTAAAATAAAGACTGTTACAAGAGGCAAAGAACGACACTACATAATGATCAAGGGATCAATCCAAGAAGAAGATTTAACAGTTATATATAATTAGGCACCCAACATAGGACCACCACAATACATAAAGCAAATGCTAACAGCTATAAAAGGGGAAATTGACAGTAACTCAATAATAGTAGGGGGCTTTAATATCCCACTTTCACCAATGGACAGATCTTCCAAAATGAAAATAAATAAGGAAACACAAGCTTTAAATGATACAATAAAAAAGATGGACTTAATTGATATTTATAGGACATTCCATCCAAAAACAACAGAATACACATTTTTCTCAAGTGCTCATGGAACATTCTCCAGGATGGATCATATCTTGGGTCACAAATCAAGCCTTGATAAACTTAAGAAAATTGAAATTGTATCAAGTATCTTTTTCGACTAGAACGCTGAGACTAGATATCAGTTAAAGAAAAAGTCTGTAAAAAATACAAACACATAGAGGCTAAACAATACACTACTAAATAGCCAAGAGATCACTTAAGAAGTCAAAGAGGAAATCAAAAAACACCTAGAAACCAATGACAATGAAAACACGACAAGCCAACACCTATGAGATGCAGCAAAAACAGTTCTAAGAGGGAAGTTTATAACAATACAATCCTACTGCAAGGAACAAGAAACATCTCAAATAAACAATCTAACCTTACACCTAAAGCAATTAGAGAAAGAAGAAGCAAAAACTCCCAATGTTAGCAGAAGGAAAGAAATTATAAAGATCAGGTCAGAAATAAATGAAAAAGAAATGAAGGAAACAATAGCAAAGATCAATAAAACTAAAAACTGGTTCTTTGAAAAGATAAACAAAATTGATAAACCATTAGCCAGACTCATCAAGAAAGAAGGAAAGGGAGAAGACTCAAATCAGTAGAATTAGAAATGAAAAAGGAGAAGTAACAACTGATGCTGCAGAAATACAAAGGATCATAAGAGATCACTACAGGCAATGATATGCCAGTAAAATGGACAACCTGGAAGAAATGGACAAATTCTTAGAAATGCACAATCTTCTGAGACTAAACCAGTAAGAAATAGAAAATATAAACAGATCAATCACAAGAACTGAAATTGAGACTGTGATTAAAAATCTTCCAACAAACAAAAGCCACATGTCTTCACAGGTGAATTCTATCAAACATTTACAGAAGAGCTAACACCTGTCCTTCTCAAACTCTTCCAAAATACAGCACAGAGAGGAACACTCCCAAACTCATTCTACAAGGCCACCATCACTTTGATATGAAAACCAGACAAAGATGTCACAAAGAAAGAAAACTACAGGCCAATATCACTGATGAACATAGATGCAACAATCCTCAACAAAATACTAGCCAACAGAATCTAACAGCACTTTAAAAGGATTATACACCATGATCAAGTGGGGTTTATCCCAGGAATGCAAGGATTCTTCAATATACACAAATCAATCAATGTGATCAATTGTATTAAAAAACTGAAGGAGAAAAACCATATGATCATCTCAATAGATGCAGAAAAAGCTTTCGACAAAATTTGACACCCACTTATGACAAAAACCCTTCAGAAAGTAGGCATAGAGGGAACTTACCTCAACATAATAAAGGCCATATATGACAAACCCACAACCAACATTGTTCTCAATGGTGAAAAACTGAAACCATTTCCACTAACATCAGGAACAAGACAAGGTTGTCCACTCTCACCACGATTATTTAACATACTTTTGGAATTTTTAGCCACAACAATCAGAGAAGAAAAAGAAATAAAAGGAATCCATCTTGGAAAAGAAGTGAAATTTTCACTGTTTGCAGATGACATGATACTGTACATAGAGAATCCTAAAGATGCTACAAGAAAACTACCAGAGCTAATCAATGAATTTGGTAATGTAGCAGGATACAAAATTAATGCACAGAAAACTCTTGCATTCCTATACACTAATGATGAAAAATCTCAAAGAGAAATTAAGGAATCACTACCATTTACCAATCCAAAAAAAAAAGAATAAAATACCTAAGATTAAACCTTCCTAATGACACAAAAGACCTGTATGCAGAAAACTATAAGACACTGATGAAAGAAATTAAAGATGATACAAACAGATGGAGAGATATACCATGTTCCTGGGTTGGAAGAATCAATATTGTGAAAATAACTATACTACCCAAAGCAATCTACAGATTGCTTGAAATCCCTATCAAGTTATCAGTGGCAATTTTCACAGAACTAGAACAATAAACTTCACAATTTGTATCAAAACACAAAAGACCCCGAATAGCCAAAGCAATCGTGAGAAAGAAAAACTGAGCTGGAGGAATCAGACTCCCTGACTTTAGACTGTACTACAAAATCAGACTTCCTGACTTTAGACTGGCACAAAAACAGAAATATAGATCTATGGAACAGGATAGAAAGCCCAGAGATAAACCCACGCACATGGGGTCACAATCTCTTTGACAAAGGAGGCAAGAATATACAATGGAGAAAAGACAGCCTCTTCAGTAACTAGTGCTGGGAAAACTGGACAGCTATATGTAAAAGAATGAAATTAGAACACTTCCTAACACCATACACAAAAATAAACTCAAAATGGATTAAAGACCTAAATGTTAGGCCAGACACTATAAAACTCTTAGAGGAAAACATAGGCAGAACACTCTATGACATAAATCACAGCAAGATCCTTTTTGACCCACCTCTTAGAGAAATGGAAATAAAAACAAAAATAAATGAACGGGAACTAATGAAACATAAAAGCTTTTGCACAGCAAAGGAAACCATAAACAAGACAAAGAGACAACACTCAGAATGGGAGTAAACATTTGCAAACAAAGCAACTGATGAAGGATTAATCTCCAAAATATACAAGCATCTCAATATTAAGAAGACAACAACCCCATCCAAAAATGAGCAGAAGACCTAAATAGACATTTCTCCAAAGAAGATATACAGTTTGCTAGTAAACACATGAAAGGATGCTCAGCATCTCTAATCATTAGAGAAATGCAAATCAAATTCACAGAGGTATTACCTCACACCAGTCAGAATGGTCATCATCAAAAATATCTACAAACAATAAATGCTGGAGAGGGTGTGGAGAAAAGGGAACCCTCTTCCACTGTTGATGGGAATATAAATTGATATAGCCACTATGGAGAACAGTATGGAGGTTCCTTAAAAAACTAAAAATAGAACTACCATATGACCCAGTTATCCCACTACTGGGCATGTACCCTGAGAAAACCATAATTCAAAAAGAGACATTTACCTTAATATTCATTGCAGCACTATTTACAGTAGCCCAGTCATGGAAGCAATCTTAAGTGTCCGTCGACAGATGAATGGATAAGGAAGATGTGGCACATATATACAATGGAATATTTCTCAGCCATGAAAAGAAATGAAATTGAGTTATTTGTAGTTAGGTAGATGGATCTAGAGACTGTCATACCGAGTGAAGTAAGTCAGGAAGAGAAAAAGAAATACTGTATCATAACACATATATATAGAATCTAAAAAAAAAATAGAAAAAATGGTTCTGATGAACCTAGAGGCAGGACACGAATACAGACGCAGACCTAGAGAACGGACTTGAGGACATAGGGAGGGGGAAGGGTATGCTGGGATGAAGTGAGAGAGTAACATTGACATTTATGTGCTACCAAATGTAAAAGAAAGAACTAGTGGGAAGAAGGTGCCTAGCACAGGGAGATCAGCTAGGCGCTTTGTGACCACCTAAAGGGGTGGGAGGGAGGCGCAAGAGGGAGGGGATATGGGTTATATATATACATATAACTGATTCACTTTGGTATATAGCAGAAGCTAACACAACATTGTAAAGCAATTATACTCCAAAACACATGTTAAAATGTTTTATATTTTAAGTCATTTTCATTAGGGAAATTTATTGATCTCACTGTTGGAAAATATCAGATGTGTACTTTGTTTGTCTTCATTAGCATGGTCAATCTTTAGATTGTTTTCAATTTCAACATATTTAAGCAATGTGCTGCCTTCTCACTTTACCATATCATGATAGTATGATAATTATTGTCTGTTTAGAGTCTTATGAGGTTCAGATAGACAATATTGGGAAAGTTCAGCATTTGGAAGAAGATTCAGTTTAGTATAATTTTAAAAAAATAATCACAATCCTTATTTTGGATTAGAGGATTGAAGTAGAGGAATGAATCTTAAGACAGAAAGTTAATATCCGTATCATTGATTTTTCTGAAAAACTACATATATAATTTGAAAACATAAAAATGGAATTTAATTGAATATGATGAATTATTTACCTTCATAAAAATGTTTTTTTTTGTTTTTTCATTGCAAGAAGTACAGATCTGTATTCAGACTTCAACTGCCATCTCCTTTTCTTTATTGTTTTGATTTATAAAAGTATTCAGAGGTGCTCTGTTAACATTTTTCTTTTTTTTTCCAGTTTTTTTGAGATATAATTGACTACAGCACTAAGTTTAAGGTGTACAGTATATTCATTTAACTGACTTACATCATGAAATGTATGCCACAATAAGTTTAGTGAACATCCATAATCTCATGTAAATACAAAATAAAAGGAAAAAAATTTCCTTGTGATGAGAACTCTTAAAATTTGCTCTCTTAACTACTTTCATATAAACCACACAGCAGTGTTAACCACAGTCATCATGTTGTACACTACATCCCCCATACTTACTTGTCTTTTCACTGGAAGACACCCTCCATCCAATTCTCCTTACCCCCAGCTTTCACCTCTGTTAAGCCCAAATATGATCTCTTTTTCTGTGAGTTTGTTTCATTTGAAGTATAATTGACCTACAACACTATGTTAGTTCCTGCTGCACAACATAGTAATTTGATGTTTCTGTACATTGCAAAATGATCACCACAATAAGTCTAGTTGCCGTCTGTCACCATAAAAAGATATTACATTATTATTGATTATATTCCTGTTAACTTTTTTTCTTAAACTTTACTTGCAAACTCTTATGATCTGCTATTCAACATTATTACCGCCTCTTTACCAAGGGCAAAAACGGAAAACAAAACATATATGTTTATGTATATATGTGTGTAGATAGATAAATAACACCTAAATGTACATAATACTACCTAAATATACATAAATATACATACTTTACATCTATACAAAAGAGTAACAATGTTAAGAAATGATCATTGGAGTCAGACTGCTAATATTAGGTTTTTGGTTCCCTTACTTACTAGATTCTTGAGGCCTAGGGCAAATTAGATAACTTGCTTCCTTTAATTTCCTCACATATTAAATGGCAAAATTATTAGCACCAACTTCTCATTATTGTTGTCAGAACTGAATGTTAATATATATGAGATAATAAATAAAGAGCTCAGTAAATGATAGCTCTTATAATTCATAAATAGGTGACTAGAAGTAGACCTTTACTCTTGAATTTCAATTCAATTAATCCAAAAAACAGCTATGTAGAAATTCTTGTTTCTTATGTATTTTAATATTGAGGAAAAAATGAGTAGATGTTTCAATATAATATCCTGTTGTTACTATATATTCTTAAATATTAATCCTCCCTGGGAATTCATAATAGTGATTATAAGAAAATAGATAATCATTAATTTTCAGAACTTAGTTGTAATATATACCATTATTTCTGAAAACTAACCTCCTGTTTATTATTGTCACTAAACTCTTGCATTTAAAGTGTTCATTCTAATTGGGAGCTCCAGATCTCTGAACTTCATCACTCTTAAATGCAGAAAACTGTCTTACACTGAGAGAGATCCTTGAGGCCAAGAAGAGCATCTGCATAGTGACCTTCTTACAGATTACCTGACACACAAAAGGTGGTCAGTTAATATTTGCTAAATGAACTAATGAATCGCTAATTAATTAAGGCACTGTATGCATATTGAATTACCAAGATTTTTATATATGTTACAAATGAAGGGATGCTAGGCAAACTTCCAAATATTAGTTGGCCCTCTGTTATGAACATTTTTTCTAAGACAAGTGAATTCTGCTTAACCATCTAAATGCATTGATCCAAATGTTTCTTTATGCTTCTTCTCAAGAATCAGATGGCATAATTAGAGTACAGATTTTACCCCATTTGACATTGATTCTCCATAGTAACTATTTCTAGAATCCTGTCACCTTCCATAAGGGCAGTGTCAAACAGGAGAGTTTCTGATTAACAGTAGCTCTTGGCTATAATTATTCTAGTATAATATATTATAATTACTAGTCTTCAGTGTGCTGTATATGTGTATGTGTGTGTAACAGGTATGGTGAGGTACAAAGGGATCAGATCTGTGATTATATAAACTTGTTAACTAATGGATTAAAAGACATTGTATTACTACCTCTAAGGGG
This sequence comes from Leucopleurus acutus, assembly GCF_964270905.1. Lineage (NCBI taxonomy): Eukaryota > Metazoa > Chordata > Mammalia > Artiodactyla > Delphinidae > Leucopleurus > Leucopleurus acutus. Next base: position 78,435,203 of record NC_139150.1, on the reverse strand, counting down.
GTTTCTTAAGAATAATGATTTCTAATATGCAATATTAATGTCTAATATTGTTTCGAGTATGACATTTTACTAAATTAACATTACCCGATTATGGATTTATTGTAAGTCTATTTTCTAAGCATATCAAGGTGTTTCTGTTGTTGACATTTGTTGGTTTCCTAGGAATCAATAAATTTGCTAAGTCTTTGAAACACAAGGGAGGCAAGTAAAACCAGAAGTTTCTTGTGAATATTAATTTGGGGACATGTATTTGATTTTTATCTTTGAATATAAGTAATACTTATCTGGTCATATAGAAGGCAAGATACAGATTTTTGTTTTCCTGAAACTAGCTAACAGTGCAAATAGATTCCACAAATATGTTTTAGAGAGTTTGTTTTGATTTAATAAGACCCTAGTATTTCTATATAAATATGGCCACAATTATTTAATCCTTTTTCCTGGGATATGTGTCCAAAGGAATTTTAGCAGGAAAGAAAAAAAAAATATATATATATATATATATATAATTGGAATCAGTAACAATGGCCACTCTTCTGGATCACATTCTTACATAGTACAGTTTCTTATCGTTCATCAATCAAAGTTACTTTCCTCTTCTTCCCAGTGTCACAAGGGCACCATCAATCAAAAAAGGATACTTTGTTGAACAGGTGAGTGTCACAAATGACTACTCACTTAAGAAAACCGTTTACCCCATTAGAGACACAAAAGTTCCCATTGAATTTTTCACTAACACTAGGGTTAAAAGAGCAAGACTTCTGATATATCTAAGAGGAGTGAAAATGTTTTATGTCACAAGATTTTGAGACTCATTGACTGTTAGGGTTATGACTTTAGGGTCATACTTTGAGGTCAACAGCAAAGATGGTAAGCAGAACCAATTTTTGGTAATTTGGATTAATTTCTTTATTTCTCTGGCATCCCTGACTCCTGATAAATTATGAAACTTCTATTGCGATTTAGCTAAGACATATTTTGTACTCTCTTTGAAAGAACTTTTGGGAAACTAACATTATTTCTGAATATAAATATACCGTTTGGTGTTACACAATGAAAAATGAAGGAATAACCAGGAAGTTCCCTAATGCTGAATGCTCTTTGTATAAATGTTAAAGTTCTGACCTGACAGTGATTCACTACATGCATGGGCTTCACCTTCTTTGGCTCCACTGGGTCTTTGGATGTTTTCCTGAGGAAAACGTCTAAATCAAACTTTGTCAAAGCTGATTTTGCCCCATATTCCTATGTTGCTGAAGTTCCAGATCATGGTTTTTATCCAGTGAAGCTTCACATGAATAGACAATGCTTTGTTTTATGTTATTTGGGGATTAACAGATCTTCTCATTTTGTGATATTCTGTTTCTGTAGGACTTGCTTTCTTCTTTCATTGTATCACTTGTCCTCCAAGAGACCTGTTCTTTTCCAAGATATTTTCTTCTCTTCATAAAATATCACCTTCCCAGATTACCTTCTCTGGTCCCACTCACTTTGAAGTCCTTTTCTTTGGGTTGTTCTGTAGACATTGATCTGGTCTGTCATATCTCAGACTAGTTGTTGGAAGTTGACACACAGCTTGAGACTCTCTCTTTCTGAGGGTGATTATGTGTGTGTTTTGCTTCTGCTAGAATTCCCCTGTCCTATCCTCTTCTCTGCAAGGTCTCTCAGACTGCTTGTTTGTTATAAACTCTGAACCCAGCTCTGCTGATTTCAGGTGTTTCCTTTATGTATGTATACACTGACATTCTCCACTTATATGTGTAAATTGAACTTTAGTGTTTTCTCTCTCCTAATTATGCTATACACATAAGTGTTTCCATTCCATGTTATATGTTTTTTGGAATGGAGGCAGTCAGTATTATCTCATGGGAAAGTGGAAATTGAAAGGGATCTATTTTTTCTTTTTTTTCCAGTGGGAGAAAATACTTGCAATCGATGCAACTGACACGGGATTAATTCCCAAAATATACAAACAGCTCATACAACTCAATGTGAAACACACACACACACACACACACACACACACACACACAAATAACACAGTCAAAAAGTGGGCAGAAGACCTAGATAGATATAAAGATGGCCAACAGGCACATGAAAAGATGTTCAACGTAGCTAATTATATGAAAGAATGAAAGAGATGTATTAAATTATTACCTTTAGGCCCAAGAATGGTAGTCCAGTTAATCAACTTCATAAATTATTCACCTTTTATTCTATAACCTTCATCTCCTTTACTGCCGAAATATACAAGTCTGAGGCTAAAGAATGGATACCTGTGTGGATTCAGACCTCTTGAAACTTGGCTTCTATGTGAAATAAGCTTATTTGTTGTGTTTATTTCATTAACTCTGGCTCCAACTCTCTATCAGTGGTCCTCAAATTTGATGATGTATCAGAATCAACTCAGAAGATATTTTTAAATGATTTCCAGGAACCTATGATTTCCAGAGACCTAATTCCATAGGTCTTGAGGGGAGAACATAATTTACTTATTTAATAATTACTATGAGCTCCTTTTGATGTAAATATTTCATAGACCATATGTTGAGCACTGGAGCAAGGAAGATCATTTTTGATACGTTTATCAGAAATGGTGTGAATCATATGGGTGGCTGGGGGAGCGTAACATTCTGGGCATTGGGAAGGGGATTTGAAGTTAGAGTGTCTTAGTACCTTGGAGGCTTAGTGATAAGGCCAGTGGAGGTGGGCTTGAGTGTGTGAGGAAGACGAAACTAGAAGATGAGATCAGAAACTTCTCTGGCATTTACAGATCACCATATGGAAGAAATGGGCCAAAGAGACTGAGAATGTCTGAATAGAACCAAGAGAGAATCACATACAGCTGAAGACAGAATGTCATATGTATCAATTACATCAAATTCTGCCTAAATGTCAACTAAAATGAGAACTGAGAATTAACCAATTGATTTTGCAGCATGGAGATCATCATTAATATTGACAAGAGCAGTAGTAGAGACAAAAGCCCTTAAATGCAATTGTTTCAAGAGTGGATGTAAAGAAGAAGAAAATGTAAATAGAGAATAAATTAGAAATTTGATTGTTTTAATTAGTTAACACATGTTTTAAGTCCTATAGAAGCACATCAATTAGGAAATAAATTTAAAAAGACTACATTGAGAAAAGGACATTCTTTTTCTTTTCCTTGAGATTGCTGTTAAAGAAAAAAAAGTTTTTATCTAGGAGAAAGTAGATGAAATTGTGAATAGGAATGAGATATTATAACAAAATCATCATCTCCTGTCTCTGCATATATTGGCTTCTTCAATAGTGAGTCAAATGTGAGGCAAGCAATTTGTGTTTTAAATAGTTATAGGGAATGCCTCTTGCAAGAGAAGTTTTTGATAGACAGCTCAGAAATATTCCATGAACCATAGATTTTTACTGATACATACTCCCTCTCTTTTTATGTATTCTATTATTTAAAGACAGAGAAGGTAAGTCCTCTTACAGCAGCAGCATTGCCAAAGTAACAATGATAAAATCCTTCTATTATGTGACCCTTCTCAAAAAGCAATTTGTATTTTTCACACCCTGCCAAGCAGGTTCTTGGGAATTTTTAAGTAGTGTCTTTAAGCACACAATTTTTATTTTTTAGGGTAAAAATAGGAGGCTTTACTATAATTTATTGAATGTGAATTGTTCAGCATTTCAAGAGAAAATAATCCTTAATACCAGGTTAAACTGACTTCAAAGGTTCCAGGACACCAAGTTGTTTTAATAGTAGCAGGCATGGTCAGCCTCATGGAACATAATTCTCTTTCTGCTACTCTTAACCTATCTGTGGCCAGGTATAATGGGAAGACTACTGAAGTGTGTTTCAGGAGGTATTGGCAATAAAATCCTGCTGTGCAGGCATGGTTTGCTTTGATCAGGTAATGGGAACTGTTCCTTAATAAGACCTTGAACAGTTTGAAACGACTATTCTTTCCTCCATTAAATTGTCCTGGGACACTTGTGGCAAATATATTGACCATAAGTATAAGGGTTTATCACTGGATCTCAATTCTATTCCATTGATCTATGTCTATCCTTATGGCAATACAAACCTATGTTCATTACTGTAAGTCTGTAGTGAGTTTTTGAGATTAGAAAACAGGAGCCCTGCAACTTTGTTCTTCTTTTTCAAGATTGTTTCAGCTGTTCTGTGTTCCTTGCATTTTTATATGAAGTTAGGGATGGCTTGCCATATCCTGCAATAAATAAGCAAATAAAAAAAAAACAGAGAAAACACTGGTATTTTGATAGGAATTGTGTTGGATTTGAAGATAAATTGGCAATTATTGCCTTTTAAAAATTCTATTTTCTAATCCATGAACACAAGGTGTCTTTTCATTTATATAAATCTTATTTAGTTTATTTCAACAATGCTTGTAATTTTCAGTATGAAAGTCTTGCTCTTTTTTTGTTAAATGTATTCCTAGGTATTTTATTGCTTTAGCTGCTATACAAATGAGATAATTTTCTTAATTCAGTTTTGAATAGTTTATTTCTAGTGCATAGAAATATGATTATTTTGTATATTTATCTTGTATCCTACCATGTTGTTACACTCATGTAACAACAATAGTTTGTTTTAGTCCTTATGATTTTGTACATGTATGGTCATTTCATCTTCAAATAGAGAGTGTTATAATTCTTACTTTTCCATATAAATGACACATTTATTTTTATTGCCTAATTGTTTTGGCTAGAACCTCCAATAGAATGTTGAATAGTAAGGGCAAGAAATGGACATTCTTGTTTTGTTCCTGACTGTAGGGGAAACCCATTCAGTCTTTTTCCGTTAAGTATAATGTTAACTGTAGGTTTTTCACAGGTGCATGTTATCCAGTTGAGAAAATTCCCTTATAGTCTTAGCTTGGTGAGTTTTCTTTTTGTTTGTTTTTTGTTTTTGTTTTTTTACAATCAAAACAAGTATTTGTCCTGGTTTTTATTGAATAGCCTTTTTTCCAAGTACAGATTGTCCCAATTAACTTTATTTTCTCTTTAAAGGTTTGTATCCTATTTAGTGTCTACAGAACTTCACCCCATTTGCCTTTAGGTTCCCTCTGCCCTTTGATATTCTTTCACATTCTTATTTCCCAGACTTGACAAGTTCTTACTCTTCCTTGTTAACAAATCTGTCCCCTGTGGCGATTACATTTTAGTTCCTGAGAATGTTACTTAAGCTTCTTAACCCAAACCACCGCTTACCACTGAAATAGCTTTCCTTTCTCTGTAATGATAAAAGTAAGACATTTTCTTTATAAACATTACAATATGCTGAACACTTACTAGTTACTATGTGCCAAGTGTTGAACTAAGTACCTTATAGTTTTTAGTCTGATTTTAATCCTCACAATATGAGGTCAGTGCCATGATGAGCTCCACTGCACAGAGAAAGAGAGGTTAAGCAAAATGTCAAGGTCACAACACTAGGAAGGAGCAGAGCCAGGATTTGAATCCAGATCTCTGTTTCCAAACCCTGGCTCAAACAAAAAATAATTTAAAAAATAAAACAAAACAAACAACAAATACAAAGTCTAGCTCAAGCTGCTGTGTCAAACTATAGTATCCTTCCCAATCTTTCCCCAGTTAGAATCACTGATAACATTGGTTTTATCCTTCTGAAGTTTTTCCCCAGCTTTATTGTTATATAATTGATATATATATTGTATTAGGTTAAGATGTACAACATAGTGATTTTATAAATGTGTAGATTGCAAGATGATTACCACAGTAAGATTACTTAACACTTCCATCACTGCACAGTTACAATTTTTTTTCTTTTTTATGCTGGGAACTTCTTAAATCTACTCTCTTAGCAACTTTCAGATATACTATATAGTATTGTTAACTACAGTCAGCATGCTGTACTTTATATCCCCAGAATTTATTTTTATCATGAAACATGTTTTGTCAAATTATTTTCATTGTGTGGATTCAAGTTACTGTCAGTGGCCTGTCATTTCAGCGTGAAGTACTTCTTTTAGGGCAGTTCCACTAGTAACGAATTCTCTCAGTTTTTATCTATGAGTATCTTAATTTATCCACTTCTGGAGGAGAGTTTAGCTGGATATAGAATTCTTGGTTGATAGTCTTTCCCTTTCAATACTATAAAGATGGTTCTCACTGTCTTCTCACCTCCAAATTTCATAATATTCCTATTGAGGAGGAGTTTTACATGATACATTTTTATTCTCTTGCTGCTTTCATATCTTTCTCTTTGTCTTTGACATTTCATTTGACTATGATGTGTCTAGACGTGGATAACTAAATTTACCCTTTTTCAAGTTTTTTGAGCTTCTTTAATGTGTCAATTGACATTTTTCATCAAATTTGGGAAATTTTTGACCATTATGTCTTCAAATATTTTCTTTCTGCCTCTTTTTATTTTTCTCTGGGACTCTTACTGTGCATATGTTGGTATGCTTCATGCTGTCCCACAGGCCTATGAGCCTCTGTTCATTTTTTTCTTTATTAATTTTCTTCTGCCTCCGTTGTATAATTTTGAGCTATCTGTATGTTTGCTGATTTTTTTCTTCTGTCAGATGAAATCTACCGTTGAACCACTCTAGTGAATATATCATTTGCTTATTGCATTTTTCACCACAGAATTTTGTATCGTTAACTCTTATAATTTCTTTCTTTTTAATGGTATTGCCTGTATTGTGAGACATTGTTGGCATACCTTCTTTAGACATGGTTTTCTTTAGTTCTTTGGACATGTTTATAAAATTAAATGAAGTTTGTATCTACTAAGTTAAAAATATGAGCCTCCTCAAGGAACATTTTATCTTTTTCCACCCTATGTGTATGTGGCATACTTTCCAATTTCTTTTAATGTCTCATAATTTTTTTTGTTGAACACTGGACATTTTAGCTAACATATTATAACAACTCTGGTACCAGATTCCTCAAGTCTCCACCCAACCTCTAAAGTTTGTTGTTACTGTGTTTTTTTATCTTTTTCTCTCCATTGTTTCACATGCTTATTTGTTTATCAACTCTCCTGAGCTAATTCTATAGGTTCTGTATTTCCTGCAGTGTGTGCATACTGAGTTTTTTTTATTAGCTAGTTGTTGTTGTTGCTGTTGCTGCTGCTGTTAAGTTCTTGTGTTTATTTTTAAGCCTGGCTTTCTGTGGGGCACCCCTCTGTCAGTATAATTTAGTGTTCAGCCAATGATTAGTCAGAAGATTTCTTTAATTATCTTGCCTATGGTTTTTCTATCCTTTGCAAAGGGATTTGTATGAGAAGAATACCTTCAAACTTCAAAACAGTTTACAAGACAGCCTTAACTTTCACTGCCTGCTGGCACAGTGTCTCAAGATCAGACTTCTCCTTTCTCGTGTTTTTCCCGGGCATATACACAGCCTTTCACATATACTGAAACTTTTAGATTCCCACATATATGTTGGACCTTTCCAAGTTCCCTTATCTAGTTCTTCCATATTTCCTTTTAAATTCCCAGCCAAACTACCCCAACTGAATTCACAACTGTAGGCAGCTGAGATGTTGCCAGCAATTTTATTTTGTTTCAGTAATGCTCTGGAAATTGGCTCACCCTACCTTGCTGATCTGAGGTCTGTGTCAAATGAAATGGATGTCACACTCAAAGAATATAGATTTTCTAAGAATCTGAAAGTTTGGACAAAATATTGACTGTGCTCTGGGAACGGTACTTTTAGTGGAAACCCAGAAGAGGGCAGTCATCTTCTTAGGCTAAAAGACTGATGGCTTTTCTCTGTTACAACACCACCGAGTGAGAGAGGGGGTGGGTGGGAACAACCTGAAGTTATAATGTCATAGACCTCACTGTCTCACCAAGATTAAGCATTTTCTCTTGGATAAATTTAGTTTATTTTTAGTTCATTCTGTGACACTAGTTAGTTTCCAGAGTTCTGAAAAGGTTAATTTTAGATATTTTGTTTACATTTGTGTTAGTTTTGAGGGAGAACAATTTTATAAGTATACTTGCTGTGTAATTCTGGAAGTCAATTGTGGCTCTGCTCCTTTAATGCCACAGACTACTTCAGCCAACTTCCAGCCTCTTATTAACTATCTCCGTACCCTAACAGAGTCTAGGTGACACAGGCCAGGCTTTCATTTTGGTACTCTTGAAGCCCTTTTGCCTCATTTGAAATCAAGGTGATTATCATGCAGTCCCCTGAAGGGTAGATCAACAGATTTCCTTAAAGGGATTTATTTTCTCAATCACTTCAATCTCATTGCTTTCATACCAGTATTGATCAGGATGAACGTGTTTATCCTGTGGCAACATCTTGAAATTTAATGTAATATTTATTTTATTTTTTTAATTTACACTGTTAGTTCATTTTAGGTTGGTGTAGTGTTCGTTTCTATATAGAGACTCAGGGACCAGTGTAACAGAGACTCCCCCATAATGTAGCTGTGCTATCTGGTACTTGCAGCATCCTCATGTGCTAGGAGAAGTACATGGAGGTCTCATCACTGCTTTCCCATGCTTCAGCCCAGAAGTGCTTCCTGCCAATTTCTCTCACAGCAAATTGGATAGAATTAGTCACATGGGTTTACTTAGCTCCAAGGGGATTGAGGTTTTTCTTGCCCTCCTTATGACTAGGGAAAAAAAAAGAAGAACCCACAATCTACTACACTACTCTTTAAGCTGAATGCTGGTTAAGTGTTGCAAAAATCAGGTTCAAGCCATTTCCTCTTAGAGTCCTCTGTGGGTAGTCTAGCACTTTACTTTTGAATTGGGGCATACTTGGTATGTATTATTTTATTGTCTACTGGAACCTCAGCTGGAACTATAGAAGGAAAATCCCATTTTACTTTCTTGCTACACAAAGTAGAATTTTTTATAGTTAGGATATTTTCTTAGATGCCTTTTCACAAATTGTCTCCACAACTGCCAGCAAGAATTGGCACTCTACCCAGTCCTGGTCCAGGAATGAGAGCAGCACTATTTCTTTTCATCTTTTCTTCCAACTGGCTCAGAGAGTAAGAAGTTGCACTGATTCATTCTGACAGTCTGTCTGGCAATATCCACCTAAACAAGAAATGGTTTTCAAACATTATTAACAATAACTTTTGCATTGCTTTTCTAAAATTAATGTCTAGCTTTAGATCAGCTATTCTGTCCAACATAGAAAATTTACTTCATAAAGACTGTCCTAGCTGCACAAGATTGCTTAGTCACACTATACGTGGGGCCTCTATCATCCATCGCTCAAAAATGTAATAAACAGAGAGGTCTTGTGTTTCTACTACAATCAGCCCTCTGTATCCACGGGTTCTTTATCCATTCATTCAACCAACCACAATCCTAAGTTGGTTGATTCATTGATGTGGAACCCACTGATACAGATGGCTGACTGTACTACACCACTGAATATAAGGGACTGAATATCAACAGATTTTGGTATCCATGCAGGTCCTGGAGCCAATCCCACTGGGATAATGAAGGATGACTGTATATGCTAAGGAGTGAGTTAAGATCTTAGACTTTAACAAGTGTGTGAAACATACATACTTATTATTCTCATGCAATTTCTAGTCTATTAAAAATAAATATTAGAAAATAATTATACAGTCACCACATTCATTCAGTAACGCAATACATATTTATTTAGTATATTGAACATCTATTAGATGCTAGGTACTGAAATTCCAAAAGCAAATGGGGCATTATCTCTGTCCTTCAGGTTTAAAGGTTATGAAAATTTAATTGATTTATTCACTTCCCTTCATCATAACAAACAAAAGTATATCAGGACTTAATTATACTGCCTAAAATTTCTAATGTAAGTCTGTTTTGCTTCTGCTGAGGTCTGGTAATTGTGCTTCAATGTTAATTTCCCTAGTATAGTCTAGAGGGAACAGAACTTCTGAAATGGAAGAGTAAAGAACTTGATAGATCTTCTTCCCAACCATACAACCATTTAACTAGGGGAAATTATAAAAATATCATGTAACATTTCTAAAAATTTTCCTTAGTGCATATAGAAAATGGAGAAGCATTGGTTCAATAAAGTTTACTGAATCTTGTTAAGAACAGAGAGAGTCTGGCATGTGAGCTCTCACCCACTCTCTTCCTCCCCTCCCAGTTTGGTATTATGGATACTCTAGTTTGGATGAGTTATGGCCAAGAGTATCAAGTTGGACTTAACAAGTTGGGTAAACACAGAGTTTATCACTGTGTTACACAGTGAGTTCTACACCCAGATATATCATAGCCAAAATGTTGAAAGCAAACATAAAGAGAACATCTTGAAAGTAGCGAGAAAAAAACACTTCACTTCCAAGGAGCCCTAATAAGATCAGCAGCTGAATTACCATCAGGAAAACAAAACCAAAAGCAATAACAACAACAACAAAAGTAGCTATAAGGCAGTGGGATGATGTATTCAAAGTATTAAAAGTTAAATAAAAAGACTCTCAGTCAAAACTTTTTCCCTGAATAGCCTAACAAAATAGATATTTTTCAAATTATTTTAATATACACAATAATAAAATCACATATTCTAAGATGCTATCCTAATGCCAAATGAAATCTACATTTCCCAACTAAATGCTCTCCACACTCTAGCAGAGCAAAAGAAGACAATGTGATAAAACAGTAAGAACACAGTATTTGCACGTAAAGAACACTACATTTAAATCTAATTTCTGCATTTCATAGCTCTCTTGAATTGTGTAAGAATTATAGTCTCAATATGTCTAAAATAGGAATGATGATACATACATAACAGGGTCATGATAAGAATTAATTATTGTGACACATATGTGGTGCTTAGTACAGGGCAGGTATTCAATAAATGTTTGCTCCAGTAAAGAAAATTACTATTCTTAATATATGATGGACATTTCACTAGCAGTGTTGCACTAGTTCACCTTATTTATTTTGCCTAGAAGCACTGGATAGATAGTGATATCACTCTATTTTAAAGTGGATAAATGGTAATACAAGTATGTAACAGAACTCATCCAATATCTTACATTTATAGCACATTTTATTTTAAGACTTATACTTCTAAATTCTGAGTTCTATGACTTTCGGTTGCTGTTTTCACTGCAGTTTTCCTAATGCCTAAAACCACAACTAGAAGGTGGCTGATAGCAATAAGTATTTCTCGGGTGAATGAAAGCCAATCTTAATCTCATTTCAGACATAACATTGAGTCATGCTGAAATAAGGGGACTGCTAAAAACCTTAATATTCAATAAAACATAACACTTTGTATTATTATTTTTTAACATCTTTATTGGACTATAATTGCTTTACAATGGTGTGTTAGTTTCTCCTTTATAAAAAAGTGAATCAGTTATACATATACATATGTCCCCATATTTCTTCCTTCTTGCATCTCCCTCCCTCCTACCCTCTCTATCCCACGCCTCTACGTGGTCACAAAGCACTGAGCTGGTCTCCCTGTGCTATGCGGCTGCTTAGCTATCTGTTTTACGTTTGGTAAAACAGATAGCTAAGCAGCCGCATAGCACAGGGAGATAGCTATCTATCCCCACTAGCTATCTGTTTTACGTTTGGTAGTGTATATATGTCCATGCCACTCTCTTACTTTGTCCCAGCTTACCCTTCCCCCTTCCTGTATCCTCAAGTCCATTCTCTAGTAGGTCTGCATTTTTATTCCCGTCTTACCCCTAGGTTCTTCATGACCTTTTTTTTTAGATTCCATATACATGTGTGAGCATACGATATTTGTTTTTCTCTTTCTGACTTATTTCACTCTGAATGACAGTCTCTAGGTCCATCCACCTCACTAAAAATAACTCAGTTTCATTCCTTTTTATGGCTGAGTAATATTCCATTGTATATATGTGCCACATCTTCTTTATCCATTCATCTGTTAATGGACACCTAGGTTACTTCCATGCCCTGGCTATTGTAAATAGAGTTGCACTGAACATGTTGGTACATGACTCTTTTTATATTATGGTTTTCTCAGGGTATATGCCCAGTAGTGGGATTGCTGGGTCATATGGTAGTCTATTTTTAGGTTTTTGAGGAACCTCCATACTGTTCTCCATAGTGGCTGTATCAATTTACATTCCCACCAACAGTGCAAGAGTGTTCCCTTTTCTCCACACCCTCTCCAGCATTTATTGTTTCTAGATTTTTTCATCATGGCCATTCTGACAGGTGTGAGATTATACCTCATTGTAGTTTTGATTTACATTTCTCTAATGATTAATCATGTTGAGCATTCTTTCATGTGTTTACTAGCAAACTGTATATCTTCTTTGGAGAAATGTCTATTTAGGTCTTCTGCCCATTTTTGGACTGGGTTGTTTGTTTTTTTGATATTGAGCTGCACGAGTGGCTTGTAAGTTTTGGAGATTAATCCTTTGTCAGTAGCTTCATTTGCAAAGGTTTACTCCCATTCTGAGGGTTGTCTTTTGGTCTTCTTTATGGTTTCCTTTGCTGTGCAAAGCCTTTTAAATTTCATTAGGTCCCACTTGTTTATTTTTATTTCCATTTCTCTAGGAGGTGGGTCAAAAAATATTTGCTGTGATTTATATCATAGAGTGTTCTGCCTATGTTTTCCTCTAAGAGTTTGATAGTGTCTGGCCTTACATTTAGGTCTTTAATCCATTTTGATTTTATTTTTGTGTACGGTGTTAGGGAGTGTTCTAATTTCATTCTTTTACATGTAGCTGTCCAGTTTTCCCAGCACCACTTATAGAAGAGGCTGTCTTTTCTCCATTGTATATTCTTGCCCCCTTTATCAAAGATAAGGTGACCATATGTGCATGGGTTTATCTCTGGGCTTTCTATCCTGTTCCATTAACCTATATTTCTGTTTTTGTGCCAGTACCATACTGTCTTGATTATTGTAGCTTTGTAGTATAGTCTGAAGTCAGGGAGCCTGATTCCTTCAGCTCCGTTTTTCATTCTCAAGATGGCTTTGGCTATTCGGGGTCTTTTGTGTTTCCATACAAATAGTGAAATTTTTTGTTCTACTTCTGTGAAAAATGCCAGTGGTAGTTTCATAGGGATTGCATTGAATCTGTAGATTGCTTTGGGTAGTAGAGTCATTTTCACAATGTTGATTCTTCCACACCAAGAACATGGTATATCTCTCCATCTATTTATATCATCTTTAATTTCTTTCTTCAGTGTCATAATTTTCTGCATACAGGTCTTTTGTCTCCTTAGGTAGATTTATTCCTAGATATTTTATTCTTTTTGTTGCAAAGGTACATGGGAGTGTTTTCTTAATTTCACTTTAAAATTTTTCATCATTATTGTATAGGAATGCAAGAGATTTCTGTGCATTAATTTTGTATCCTGTTACTTTATCGAATTCATTGTTTAGCTCTACTAGTTTTCTGGTAGCATCTTTAGGATTCTCTATGTGTAGTATCATGTCACCTTCAAACAGTGACAGCTTTACTTCTTCGTTTCCAATTTGGATTCCTTTTATTTCTTTTTCTTCTCTGATTTGTGTGGCCAAAACTTCCAAAACTATGTTGAATAAGAGTGGCGAGAGTGGGCAACCTTGTCTTGTTCCTGATCTTAGTGGAAATGGTTTCAATTTTTCACCATTGTGGACGATGTTGGCTGTGGGTTTGTCATATATGGCCTTATTATGTTGAGGAACGTTTCCTCTATGCCTGCTTCCTGGAGGGTTTTTATCATAAATGGGTGTTGAATTTTGTCAAAAGCTTTCTCTGCATCTATTGAGATGATCATGTTTTTCAACTCAGTTTGTTAATAATGGTGTATCACGTTGATTGACTTACGTATATTGAAGAATCCTTGCATTACGGGGATAAACTCCACTTGATCAGTGTATGATCCTTTTAATGTGCTGTTAGATTCTATTTGCTAGTATTTTCTTGAGGATTTTTGCATCTGTGTTCATCAGTCATATTGGCCTGTAGTTTTCCTTCTTTTTAAAATCTTTGTCTGGTTTTCGTATCACGGTGATGGTGGCCTCGTAGAATGAGTTTGGGAGTGTTCCTCCCTCTGCTATATTTTGGAAGAGTTTGAGAAGGATAGGTGTTAGCTCTTCTCTAAATGTTTGATAGAATTGACCTGTGAAGCCATGTGGTCCTGGGCTTTTGTTTGTTGGAAGATTTTTAATCACAGTTTCAATTTCAGTGCTTCTTATTGGTCTGTTCATATTTTGTATTTCTTCCTTATTCAGTCTTGGAAGGTTGTGCATTTCTAAGAATTTGTCCATTTCTTCCAGGTTGTCCATTTTATTGGCATAGAGTTGCTTGTAGTAATCTCTCATTATCCTTTGTATTTCTGCAGTGTCAGTTGTTACTTCTCCTTTTTCATTTCCAGGTCTGCTGATTTGAGTCTTCTCCCTTTTTTTCTTGATGAGTCTGGCTAATGGTTTATCAATTTTGTTTATCTCCTCAAAGAACCAGCTTTTAGTTTTATTGATCTTTGCTATCGTTTCCTCCATTTCTTTTTCATTTATTTCTGATCTGATCTTTATGATTTCTTTCCTTCTGCTAACTTTGGGGTTTCGTTGTTTTTCTTTCTCTAATTGCTTTAGGTGTAAGGTTAGGTTGTTTATTTTAAATGTTTCTTGTTTCTTAAGGTAGGACTGTATTGCTATAAACTTCCCTCTTAGAACTGCTTTTGCTGCATCCCATAGGTTTTGGGTCATCGTGTTTTCATTGTCATTTGTTTCTAGGTATTTTTTCATTTCCTCTTTGATTTCTTCAGTGATCTCTTGGTTATTAAATAGTGTGTTGTTTAGCCTCCATGTGTTTGTATTTCTTACAGATTTTTTCCTGTAATTGATATCTAGTCTCATAGCATTGTGGTAGGAAAAGATACTTGATATGATTTCAATTTTCTTAAATTTTCCAGGGCTTAATTTGTGACCCAAGATATGATCTATCACATGTTCCATGAGCACTTGAGAAAAATGTGTATTCTGTTGTTTTTGGATGGAATGTCCTATAAATATCAATTAAATCATCCTGTTTTATGTATCATTTTAAGCTTGTGTTTCCTTACTTATTTTCATTTTGGATGATCTGTCCATTGGTGAAAGTGAGGTGTTGAAGTCCCCTACTATGATTGTGTTACTCTCGATTTCCCCTTTTATGGCTGTTAGCCTTTGCCTTATATATTGAGGTGCTCCTAAGTTGCATGCATATATATTTACAATTGTTATATCTTCTTCTTGGATTGATCCCTTGATCATTATGTAGTGTCCTTCTTTGTCTGTTGTAATAGTCTTTGTTTTGAAGTCTATTTTGTCTGATATGAGAATTGCTACTCTAGCTTTTTTTTGATTTCCTTTTGCATGGAATATCTTTTTCCATCCCCTCACTTTCAGTGTGTATGTGTCCCTAAGTTTGAAGTGGGTCTCTTGTAGATAGTGTATATATGGGTCTTGTTTTTGTATCCATTCACCCAATCTATATCTTTAGGTTGGAGCATTTAATCCATTTACATTTAAGGTAATTATCCATATGTATGTTCCTATTACCATTTTCTTAATTGTTTTGTGTTTGTTATTGTGGGTCTTTTACTTCTCTTGTGTTTTCTGCCTAGAGAAATTCCTTTAACATTTGTTGCAGAGCTGGTTTGGAGGTGCTGAATTCTGTTAGCTTTTGCTTGTTTGTAAAGGTTTCAATTTCTCTGTCAAACCTGAATGAGATCCTTGCTGGGTAAAGTAATCTTGTTTGTAGGTTTTTCTCCTTCATCACTTTAAAAGTGTCCTGCTACTCCCTTCTGGCTTGCACAGTTTCTGCTGAAAGATAAGCTGTTAACCTTATGGGGATTCCCTTATGTGTTATTTGTTGTTTTTCCCTTGTTGTTTTTAATATTTGTTCTTTGTATTTAATTTTTGATAGTTTGATTAATATGTGTCTTAATATGTTTCTCCTTGGATTTATCCTGTATGGGACTGTCTGTGCTTCCTGGGCCTGACTGACTATTTCCTTTCTGTTATTAAGGAAGTTTTCAACTATAATCTCTTCAAATATTTTCTCAGTCCCTTTCTTTTTCTCTTCTTCTTCTGGGACCCCTATCATTTGAATGTTGGTCATTTAATGTTTTCCCAGAAGTCTCTTAGACTGTCCTCAATTCTTTTCATTCTTCTTTCTTTATTCTGCTCTGAAGTAGTTATTTCCACTATTTTATCTTCCAGGTCACTTATCCATTCTTCTGCATCAGTTACTCTGCTATTGATCTCTTCTAGAGAATTTTAAATTTAATTTATTGTGTTGTTCATCACTGTTTGTTTGCTCTTTAGTTCTTCTAGGTCCTTGTTAATTGTTTCTTGTATTTTCTCCATTCTATTTTCAGGATTTTGGATCATCTTTACTATTATTATTCTCAATTCTTTTTTAGGTGGACTGTGTATTTCCTCTTTATTTGTTAGGTCTGGTGGGTTTTTGCCTTGCTCCTTCAACTGCTGTGTCTTTCTCTGTCTTCTCATTTTGCTTAACTTACTGTGTTTGGGGTCTCCTTTTCGTAGGCTGCAGGTTCATAGTTCCCATGTTTTTGGTATCTGTCCCTAGTGGCTAAGGTTGGTTCAGTGGTTTGTGTAAGCTTCCTGGTGGAGGGGACTAGGGCCTGTGTTCTGGTGGATGAGGCTGGATCTTATCTTTCTGTTGGGCAGGTCCATGTCTGGTGGTATGTTTTGGGGTGTCTATGGCCTTATTATGATTTTAGGCAGCCTCTGTGCTAATGCATGGGGTTGTGTTTCTGTCTTGGTAGTTGTTTGCCATAGGGTGTCCAGCACTGTAGCTTGCTGGTCGTTGAGTGCAGCTGTGTCTTGGTTTTGAGATGGAGATGTCTGGGAGATTTTCGCCATTTGATATTACGTGGAGCTGGGAGGTCTCTTGTGGACCACTGTCCTGAACTTGGCTCTCCCACCTTAGTGGCACAGCCCTGATGCCTGGCTGGAGCACCAAGAACCTGTCTTCCACACAGAAAAAGAGAAAAAGGGAAATATATATATATGTATATATATATATATATATATATCATTGATATATATATACATATATATATTTTATATATATATGTATATATATATCATTACTCCCAAAGTCCACCTCCTCAATTTGGGATGATTTGCTGTCGCTTCAGGTATTCCACAGATGCAGGCTACATCAAGTTGATTGTGGAGATTTAATCTCCCTGCTCCTGAGGCTGCTGATAGAAATTTCCCTTTCTTGTCTTTGTTTGCTCAGCTCCTGGGGTTCAGCTTTGGATTTGGACCCGCCTCTGCGTGTAGGTCGCCTGAGGGCGTCTGTTCTTTTCTCAGACAGGATGGGGTTAAAGGAGCAGCCTATTCGGGGGCTCTGGCTCATTCAATCCGGGGTAGGGAGGGGTACGGATGCAGGGTGAGCCGGCGGTGGCAGAGGCCGGCGTGACATTGCACCAGCTTGAGGTGTGCCATTCGTTCTCCCGGGTAAGTTGTCCCTGGATCCCGGGACACTGGCAGTGGCTGGCTGCACAGGCTCCCCGGAAGGGGGGTGTGGAGAGTGACCTGCGCTCGCACACAGGCTTCTTGATGGCTGTTGCAGCAGCCTTAGCGTCCCATGCCCGTCTCATGGGTCCACGTTGATAGCCGTGGCTCACACCCGTCTCTGGATCTCCTTTAAGTGGTACTGTTAATCCCCTCTCCTTGCGCACCAGGAAACAAAGAGGCAAGGAAAAGTCTCTTGTCTCTTCGGCAGCTACAGACTTTTTCCCAGACTCCCTTTCGTATAGCTGTGGCGCACTAGGCCCCTTCAGGCTGTGTTCACGCCGCCAACCCCAGTCTTCTCCCTGGGATCCGACCGAAGCCCGAGCCTCAGTTCCCAGCCCCCGCCCGCGCCGGCGGGTGAGCTGACAAGCCTCTCGGGCTGGTGAATGCCGGTCGGCACCAATCCTCTGTGCGGGAATCTCTCCGCTTTGCCCTCTGCGCCCCTGTTGCTGTGCTCTCCTCTGTGGCCCCGAAGCTTTCCCCCTCCGCCACCCGCAGTCTCTGCCCACGAAGGGGCTTCCTAGTGTGTGGAAGGTTTTCCTCCTTCACAACTCCCTCCCACTGGTGCAGGTCCCGTCCCTATTCTTTTGTCTCTGTTTTTTCTTTTTTTCTTTTGCCCTACCCAGGTACGTGGGGAGTTTCTTGCCTTTGGGAGGTCTGAGGTCTTCTGCCAGCTTTCAGTAGGTGTCCTGTAGGAGTTGTTCCACATGTAGATGTATTTCTGATGTATTTGTGGGGAGGAAGGTGATCTCCGCGTCTTACTCTTCCGCCATCTTGAAGCTCTTGTTGACTCTGTATTATTTAAATTAACAGAAAATCTTAGGAGGCTCATGTATTCTTTTAAAATTTTGTCATAATATTCCAAAGTCAATATTCCAAAAAGTTAGTCTTCCTACAGTCAAGGTGAAAACAAAATCTAGCTATTCTGGATTTTTACCTGGTTTCTCCCAAACAGTAGTTTACTAGATCTCCGACCATCATAAATTTAGCTGTATAAACTCCCAAAATAATCTCACAGAACTCAACATATGGACAATATGTGATACCCACCATATGAAAATGTGAGATGTAGGGTATATTATATGTAAACAATCATTATTTAGTTAAAATTGGACATTTCCCAATGACTCACATCAGTGTCATTCATTAGTCCCTGTTCCCACTCTCACAGATGATCAGGAAGTTCAGGAGCTCACATATTAGTCAATAAAATTCTTCAGATCATAAATCTAATTTTATCTGATTCACAAAGTTTCAACACTCAGGGGATTTTGACAAAGGCTTGATTGCCAGTTCTTGACTACAGTAAAAGGAGATGATGCTTTAAAGTATTTCTTTATTCTGTTATCTTAGGTAGGTCTTAAAGTCTGGAGATAAAAGCAAATTTGTTGTAAAATTTGACACATAAAAATGGAATCACTGGAATCCTTCTATATCATGACTCAGCAGTAGAATATAAATCAGTATAAGTCAACTAATTAGGCTTAAGTTTTTGCTGTGACTCCAAGCTGCTCATAAAATATCCACTTCCTTTTATTCCTGGGCACCCAGAAATACATTTCTTTGACTGTGGTACAGTTGGGTGAGACCATGTGACTGTGTTTTTGCTAATTAAATAGAATTACATGTGGCATTTCTAGACCAGGACGTTATGAAGCAAGTGGCCACTCTGCATTTTCTTCTTTGGCTGGCGGCATGCAGGAAACACAAGAGTCATGGGGATACCAGAGACATGAATGTCCTTTTAGCACCTTGTAGCAGCAAGCTGACCCCCAGTCATATATGTTAATATTCATGGATAAATGGTCAAGCATAAAAATTCTAGTATGTTTGAGCCATTACATATTTTGGGATCTATTTATGGCTGACATCCTTTCATCACAAACCAAGTATATATTAGTAAGTATAGCAATAATTAATGCAAGCCACTTTAATAATTGAAGTTAAAGGGATTTTATTTATCCACAGATTCCTAGAGTTAGTTTAGGGCCTACTTTTAAGCTTTGCATCAACACCAGGGATAAAATAATAAATAATGCTTGGTACCACCTGGTAGAAAATCATATTTGACTCCTTGAATACTCCCTGAATAAGTAAAACATCCGTGTTTATATTTGGAATGCACAATACATAGTAAGCTTTTATATTTTCAATCAACAGCAGAATATTTATTGTAATATTTATGTTGCAAAACTAAGTGTTACAAATTGTTTTTATTTCTGACTCTTAACTCACCAGTCTAGAAAATAAATAAGTCTGGATTGAAATATACAGAACTGGATGGATGGCAGGAGGAAGAAATCCAGAGTTCAACTTTATGCTGTAGGAACAAAGAGTATTCTACATAAATATTTTTACTTGAAAACAAAACATCATATAATGTAGTGAAAATACATGTATTGAATGAAATATGAAATATTTAGCAATAGTAGCTTTTAAACATTTCTGGTTTTAGTATAAACGGTGAAACCACTTTGAAAAACTGTTTTTCAATTTCTCATATATTTTAACACACACCTATTCTAACTCTACTTTTCTACTCCTAAATATATATCTAAAAAGAATGCTTAAGTCCGTAAAGCATTTTATACAAGAACATTTATAACAGTTTTATTCTTCATACCCAAACCAATAAAAAGTCCACATATTTTTCAGCGGGGAAGTAAATGAATTGTGATATATCAGTATAGTGCAGTACTACATAGCAATCATGATAAACAAACTTCTGATACAAGTGACAGTGCAAATATGTCCCAAAAATATATTGAGTGGACTAAGGTAGAAACAAAGGAACGCAAATTTTGTGGATTCGTTAACATGTAGCCTGAGAACTGAACAAATTAATTTATATTAAACGAGTACAAACAAGATTACCTCTGTGAGGGGGGCATTGACTTAAGAAAAGGCATGAGGAAACTACCTAGGGGTATGAAAATGCTCATTATCTTGATTTAATTAGAGGTCATCTAAGCATGTGAATATAAACAAAGTAAAAACATTTAATTAAAAATCATAATTAAAATATTTTCGAATACGTGGTAACACCTCTTCGATTGAAATACTTAAGTCTCAGATTCATTTTATCCCTTATTTATTCTCTCAATAGACATTAAATAATTATTAAGGATTTACTGTGTACCAACCAAACTCAATGGTGGGAATTTTAAATTTTTTTTTTTTTTAAACATTTACTGGAGTATAGTTGGTTTATAATGTTGTGTTATTTTCAGGTGTACAGCAAAGTGAATCTGTTGTATAAATACATATATCTACTCTCTTTTAGATTCTTTTCCCATATAGGACATTACAGAGTACTGAGTAGAGTTCCCCGTGCTATACAGTATATTATCTATTTTATATATATAGAGAGAGAGATAACTAATAACTGTATATGTTAGTCCCAATGGTGGGAATTTGAACTGAGTAAGATATTAACTCTGCCTTTAAGAATCTCCCAGTCTAGTAAAGAAAATGAACACAAGAATCCATAATATATGATTAAATCCTTTCTGTATCAACAGTTATTTAATTGCATGTTGTATATTGTATATGAGATATATGATTATTGCGGGAATGCAATGGAAAAAGCAAGGAAGCATCCCTAAAAGATGGCATCTTCAGTCTTACATTAATGTAATTACCACTATGTAAAATGCCTCCCCCCGCCCAAAGCACAAATAAGAGAAAGCGATTTGGCTAAGCAATCATGTGCTTATTAGTTCGGTTCCCTTAGTCCTAACTGGTAGACTCAAAATTAACCACAGGGCTTCCCTGGTGGCGTAATGGTTGAGAGTCCGCCTGCCAATGCAGGGGACACGGGCTCGTGCCCCGGTCCGGGAAGATCCCACATGCCGCGGAGCGGCTGGGCCCGTGAGCCATGGCCACTGAGCCTGCGCGTCCGGAGCCTGTGCTCCGCAATGGGAGAGGCCACAACAGTGAGAGGCCTGCGTACCGCAAAAAAAAAAAAAAAAAAAAAAAAAAAAAATTAACCCCATTTAATTCTAACTCCAGCCACCAGGAAAAGATGGGTTGCTATAGAATGGCAAATAATGAAATCCCTTTTTCAGACATATAATCCCAAATTCTTCATTGGAAAGACTAAAATGACATATAGGAAAAAAATCCCAAGCCGAGTTAGGACCAGAAAATTTAAGAGAAACTTGCAAAGAGAGTATCTAAAAATTTGGCATAAATTTTATACCTTGAGAAGATTTTCCTTCCTGGAAAAAAGAAGGAAGGTTTCTTTCTTGCCATTGTATTCCTTCCTTCCAGTCTGAAACATAAGGCCCATCTTGAAATTGTTTTCTTCCCTACCCACTACTAAAAGCACCCAGATAGTCTATTCCCCTCTTGTTAAAGTGGACTTCTCCCATAGATATTGTTTTCATTTAGTGATTTTCAACTCCAATAGAAGTTCCCTCATACTGAGTTACAGTGAAAGCTGGCTGGGTGCAAGCTGAGATCTTTCATGGGTCCTTTCCAGCCTACCTATGATTAATGTGTAATATTTTCAGTTTCTTTCTCAGAGAGTAGTTTTAATGCTATATTGTT
Source organism: Leucopleurus acutus (assembly GCF_964270905.1). NCBI lineage: Eukaryota > Metazoa > Chordata > Mammalia > Artiodactyla > Delphinidae > Leucopleurus > Leucopleurus acutus. Next base: position 78,413,195 of record NC_139150.1, on the reverse strand, counting down.
CTGAAATAAAATAAGAATATGTTGTTTATGCAAACTATAAGCTCCCTATCCTTAATTACAGCATCAGTAACTTCCATGAAAAGTCATTGAGCTTAGAGTTCTAGCAGAGTAAGGGTTAGGCTCTATTTTGAAATTTCTTACTTAAAAGTCCAAAGCATTAAATTGCATGGTTATAAACTCACAGCTCAAATAAAAAATCAAGTCACGCAAGGCGAATACTATTCCTGTAAAAAAGTCACATAAATAGGGAAAAGCTGAATCAAGTGGAAAGCTTGACAAATATGTAAATATGCTAACAAAAGCTATTTTCTTACCAAAGCCAGATTGGTGCCTCCTGTCCTTATAAAACAAATCATATTACTGCCTAGAAATCTCAAGCTTTGTAAAAACGTGTGGTTAAAGAAAGAATGATCTAGGCAAATGCACATGATGTAACATATGCTGAATTTTACCTAGTGATAAAAATTGAAAAATGTAAAATCAAACAACAGTGGATTTGAAAGAGTCTTTAGAAACTGCCGAGTAGGTTCTGTTTGTATTACCATCACCAAATGAACCAAGAACACCAGATTCGGCACAAACCGCTGCTCATTCTCCCACCAGAAACATTCAGAGGCATACACATCTACAACCGGCCAGGAAACAATCCATGTAAAGGAGCACATGAGTGATGGAGCTTATACACAGCACCAAGAAAGGACTAATCTCTCAAGCTGTTCTTTCAGAAGAGGATGTGATTAGCACATGACACTGGGGGTGGGGATGGGGAAGTGGATCACAACTCTAGTCACTAGATCCTGTCTTTAGGACCTTACTGTGGGGATAAAACCCTCAGCCTCAGGTGTTTGTTTTACCTTTTTTTAAAAAAAAAAATGAAGTATACTTGATTTACAATACTGTGTTAATTTCTGGTGTACAGCAAAGTGATTCAGCCATATATATGTACCACATCTGCTTTAACCGTTCATATGTTGATGGACACTTAGATTGATTCCACGTCTTGAATTTTACCTCTTTCTTAAACAGAAAGCACTCAGTTTTCACCCACCATCCACATATGCAGGCTTATCTCCTGGCTTTGGGTGAGAGGGTGGTGTCATTTAAAAAAAAATTTTTTAATAAATTTATTTATTTACTTATTTATTTATGGCTGAGTTGGGTCTTTGTTGCTGCACGTAGGCTTTCTCTAGTTGGAGTGAGCGAGGGCTACTCTTCGTTGCCGTGCATGGGGTTCTCATTGCGGTGGCTTCTCTTGTTGTGGAGCACGGGCTCTAGGCGAGTGAGATTCAGTAGTTGTGGCTTGCAGGCTCTAGAGCACAGGCTCAGTGGTTGTGGTGCACAGGCTTAGTTGATCCGCGGCATGTGGGCTCTTCCCGGACCAGGGCTCGAACCCATGTCCCCTGCATTGGCAGGCATATTCTTAACCACTGCACCACCAGGGAAGCCCCAAGGGTGGTGTCATTTTAATAGGTATGGGTGCATTCATGGGAGGATTTGCGTGAGGTATTGCGGGGGGATGGGGGGGTGGTTGTTTTTCCATTTGTTGTCTGCTTCTCTAGAACTGAAGAAAGTTGTTCCAATGAGTTTTCAATGTCTTTTTCCTAATACAAAAGAAAAAACAGGTAATATCTCACTGGAGTAGAATTGATTGATTCTGGAGTAGAATTGATTGATTTAATTTGAAAGAAAGCCCTCAAATGTAAATTTGAGGGCTTTCTTTCAAATTAAATACTTTGTTTATCCTGGGAAAGCTTCTGTCATTTGGCAGCATGGAAGAAAGTGATAGGCCCTGGGATGGAAGTGAGGTCTCCAGGAATTCTCTCATCTTTTCCAATCTTATCTAGACAAAGTGCTTCCTTTTATTTTAGCAGTCTCAGAGAAGGAATAGGTGGAAGTGCCCATTTGGCCTTTTTCAAATAAACATACAACATAATATAACTCATAAATATAAAAAGCAAAGTTTGTGTCCTTGCCGATAACCTTATCTTTGTTATCAAATGTTACCTTATCAAATTAACATTAAATAAAAATCTTTCACTGAGGCATCAAATCTCCTCCATTTATTTTCTTGTCTCAGGAGCCTTTCTATATTCTCTTCCTTCAACTCTCTGCCGAAAGATTTCACTTCCAGAGAAAACATAAATTTATATTGCAGCAGTGAAATGCTGCTGTAATGCAGGCTGTCAATTTGTCATGATAGGCCAACATTCTTCTTATAATGTGTTAGTAAAACTGAACATCAAATAGTTACTTTTCCTATGTGCAGTCCAGTAGAAATTATAAACTCTTTCACTTACTTTCACTATAAGGATTACCTGTATTTCTTCAGTATTCCTTATATGATGTTTAGTCTTTCATGATTTTAATATTTTATCTTCACAGTTTTAGATGTTTTCATCTGTGAAAGCAGGAGTTTCCTGATAAGCTACAGATTCATCTCTATTTATCTTCTCTTGTACTTAATAAATAGACAATATTTTAAAATAGTTTAAAATTAAACATGAACAGTAATCACTCTGACTTCTCAGGATGTATGTTCATGTTCAAAATCTATTCTTTTTTTTAATCATGTAACTATTTCAAACAGAGAGGTTATTTTCATGGAAGTAGCCAGGTGTTTCATTGGTCCCATATACTGAATTTTGATATAACAGTACAATATAATTGGTGATAGTTCCAAATCAGTGTGCATAACTATCATACATTAAGTAGGAACAGTACCAGACTTATAGACTTGCTTAGATTTTTTTTGTAAGAAATTCCACCATGGGTGAGAGAATCATTATATAACAGCTAATTTCTGATGAAACACCAATAAACACTCAAATATATAACTTAAATCATTGATCTCATCAAAGCACTCATACCATTCCCAATTTAACTGTTGATTTTTTGCACAAATTGATATGTATATTATTTTGCTTTTTTTCCCTGGATGAGTAGAAAATTCATTACTTCTAAATTTTTAAATGATTAGCATTATATACTACAGTTCACCCTTAGAATCACTTGTCATTGACCCTGCCAATCTGTAAGTAAATTTCTATCCATAAGTAAATTTCCCATTGCCATCCTTTTCCTGTTTATCCAGTACATAGTCAGGAGTCTGTAATTATAAGAAGCACTCTTTTCCAAAAACCCATAGCTCTCTTCCCTTTATTCTTACATTTTCCTAATTTAGCAACACATATCTGTTTTCTCCGTGTCTTTAACCATGCAGTTGAGCACTGATGCAGAAAATTCCACCACTCCAAAAATTGATAATGAGAGTCAAGAGTCACAAATGCACATGAAATCTAACAGGCACACAAAAGTGTCTGCCCATCCTACTAATAGTAATGTGACTCTCCCAGTTTCAAAGAAGATTGTTTTGCATTTTTTTATATCTAAGTCTCATGGTCACCTTTACTTTCAGCCAATTCTAGCCTTGCAATTTTACTTACGGTATAGAAGTCACCAGGTTTAAACTCCCAGATCTTTCTATCAATGATCCCAAGCTTTCCAAGAGCAATTCCATTCTAGTTAAAACATAAGCCCTTTCATTACTTGAGCACCTATTTTTACCATATCTCTCTTTCTACCCTGTGCATTTGGAGGCCAGCAGTTTGCTAGGCACCTTGAATTCAAAGACAAAATGCAGTAATTGAGGGGCTGCTAATTTCAGAATCATACTGTAAGTTCTGCAACAGAAGAGACAATGGGCTGGTTGTTGAATGAATGAATGAATGAAGACTCCCATGATTAATGAAGGTGTGCATGGTAAGAATTTGCAAAGCTGTTGAAGAAATATAATTGTGCTGCTATAATAGGAATTGTTAATAGATATCTGTTTACCCTTACAGATTACTTATTAATCTTTATTCATTTTTTTAAAAAAACAAGAGACTTTAATCAATAACATGGTAAATGGAAAATGTTGACATATTTTTGGCTTAATGAGGAGCTACATAAAGAATAAACCATCAGTAAAACCAAGAGCTATCTTTTTTTAATTAGGTATTTACTTTATGTCCATCACTATGCTAAGTGTTTTAGAAGTATTATTAAATCTTTACTCCATTTTGAGTTGGTCACTGTCATTAAAATTAATCATCACACCACCATTTTTTAATTGAAATAGTCGATGCTTAGAGGCAGTGTGCAATTTGCCTAGGATTATTCAGGGCCTTCGAATCAGGAGTCCAAATTATTAACAATCATCCTCTTCCTTCCCTAGTAATAAAATTTGAAAAAAACACTTCAATCACATGGAGAGAGAAGTTTGCATTTTTTGTCATGTAGAAAAGACCTACATTCAGATTAGAAAGTATCTAACAATTACTTTTTTTTTTAATGTCAACAATTGCCAAATTCTTAATACATCCAGTGAAAGTCTTAAATACTGCCTTACTATAAATAATCTACTGTCCTAAGACAAAAAATCCTAAATACAAATGTCTACGTTCAGTTTTTTCACATTGGATAGGTTTCATTTTAGTCTGCTTTGTTTATCTGTTAAATACCTAGGGATCCATGTCTCAGTCAATACCCATATCTGTTCAAAATAAATTAATCTCCTTTAGGTAGATAGCCTGATAAAAATGATTTAAGTAGCTCAAACAATTTGGGTTCATTTCCCTTTCCTAGTTTGAATCCTTTAAAATAGGTGCATTTTTTATTTTGAAATTGAATTACTGATACCTGTTGAGATGGCTGTAAATGAGCAAGTACTAAAGTCAGGAAAATACACTCTCGCTATGTAGGTAGTCACTTTTTTTTTTTTTAACCTAATATTTGTTCCTTAAAGAATCCTAGTGACTTTTTATCCTGTCTTTCCTTACTGTTTTACTACAAATAATTCACAATTTGTAAAGCCATGTTTCTAAATGAAATATTGCAAACTAAATCTTATTTAAAGTTGTCCACATTTTGTTTGATGTTTGGACTTGTCTTGAAATGAACTCTCTTCAGAAGTAGAAAATATCTTACAGGTGATAAATTGAGATATCCTGGTTTAGTTAGTTGAAACTATGTTAGATGAACTCTTTCCTGGATTCACCTTCTAAATGGAGAAAATTTAATTGCTTAATGTCAAATTACAAAATAGTAATGGATGAAGATTATTTTCTCTTTCACAGTAATTTAAATTTTTTTTTTTACTTGTAAAGATATTATATGAGTAATATTGAAAGAAAGCTTGTCATGAGTTCAGATATAATTAAAGGGAAATAATTTCTGTCCAGTTATGACTTGCTAATAGATTTGCTCACATGTGTCTTATTTCTGCTGTTTAACACTGGCTGTCAAGGAAAGAATTGTCAACTTGAAACAAAAGCACGAAAACATGCAGAAGTTTTACACATGTACAAATTAAACCTAGGGAATGAATTGTATATTAAAGACTTAATTATGTTAAAGATTAAATTAGCTTTGTGCAGTGACTCACAAAATCTATTTTTATATAGATATAGATAATTTGTTTTAATTAAAATTTGCATTTAAGTTCATTTACTAATTTATTTCCCAAGAAAGTAATTCTCCAGTGAACAGTTGAACTTTGAACGTATTGACTCATATGTCCCAAGCCCTTTCTTATTATAAAAAAAAAACTATAAATGAACATCGTTGTGAACTATAATTTTTTTTTGGCTGTGCTATGTCTTCCTTGCTGCACGTGGGCTTTCTCTAGTTGCGGCGAGCAGGACTGCTCTTTGATGAGGTGCGCAGGCTTCTCATTGTGGTGGCTTCTGTTTTTGAAGAGCACAGGCTCTAGAGTGCACGGGCTTCAGTAGTTGTGTCACACGGGCTTAGTTGCCCCGCAGCATGTGGGATCTTCCTGGACCAGGGATCGAACCCCTGTCCCCTGCGTTGGCAGGTGGATTCTTAACCACTGGACCACCAAGGAAGTCCCTATAATATTCTTTCCTACTTAAATCTTGAAGGTTATACTTTAGAACAAACACAACTCTCTGTAAAATCACACTAGGATAAATTAAATTAATAACACTAATAGTTTGTGTCTTAAAATTTAGCAATATTTTTGAATCTTTAAGCTATCTAAGGATATGAATGAATATAAACACAGTTATTATAAATAATGATCATAAGTACATAAGGTTTAGAATTACATGCTTTCTACTGAATTGACTGCCATCACTCACTTGAATTTTGCAGTTGGTTGAGAAATTTTCTTTGAAATAAACTATTTTTGAAGCAAGAAATTTCATTTTCAAGATAACTATATTTACCTTCCTTTACATGTTTTATGAGCAAGATGTGGGTTTCAGGTGTTTTTTTTTTTTTTTTTTTTTTGGAAGCCACATCTTTGGATGCTCATATCTATATATACATTTTTTTTTCTTCTGTGTAGTCTAGTGAATGGGCAACATAGACGTAGTACCTCTGTGTCCATCCTAAAAGAGAGTTGTTGATTTATCAGTCCATTTAGTAGGTGATTGGGTTAATCTAAATCCTTAGGAATTCTTGAATGAGTTTGGAAACTGGCTTTTTGTAAGAAATGCAAGATAAATAATTGAGCAAAACCCATTTTAATCTAGAAATAAGTGTTATTGTGTTTATTAAATAATTATTTTTAACAAAAAATAAATCACATGCATCCCCCATACCCATTCCCTACTCACATGAGTTAGTCCTACTGATTTGCTTTCTAAAATCTATTGAATCTCTCCCTTCCTTTTATTTCCACTGTTATTGCCTTAGTTTATGATGCCATCACAAATGTCGCTGTCCATTGTATTTTGTACTGACTTCTTTCTCTAAATTAGAATCTGCTGTCCTCTATTCCACCTCTATTTCATTCTCCATATCATCTTTGGAACAATCTTTTTTAAAACACCATTCTTCATTCTTCCTGAGAGAAAAAAAGGGCAAAAATTTGCCCTGGCTTAAGTTCTTTCACAATTGACCTCCTGCTCCGCAATTTCCATACCTGACCTACAAAAGACCATACTCAATTATTTGATATTCCCCAAATATATTCCTGCATGTTTTAATGATTTTTCATGCCTTTCTCCTTTTCCAGAAGAGCCCTTCCCCTGCATGCATATAACAAACACTCTTTCAAACTATTTTTACCTTACATTTCTCTGGAAACCTGTGACTGTTCCCCTAATGGGAGTCTTCTCTGAGCTCCAGCAACCTTTGAGCATACCTCTGCTGTGTTGACTATGATGTGAAAAGAGGATTTTTTGTCTCATGTCTTCATCCCTGTATCTACAACAAAGTACATGGAAGCTAGAGGGTAATAAGTTTTTTTTAATTACTTTTTATTTGAGTATAGTTGCTTTACAGTGTTGTTTTAGTTTCTTGCTGTACAGCAAAGTGAATCAGTCATACATATACAAATATCCACTCTTTTTTAGAGTTCCCGGTAGGTTATAAGTATTGAAAAATATTTGCAGGATGAAAGATTTTTTTTTTTTTTCGGTATGCGCACCTCTCACTGCTGTGGTCTCTCCCGTTGCGGAGCACAGGCTCTGGATGCACAGCCTCAGTGGCCATGGCTCACGGGCCCAGCCACTCCGCGGCATGTGGGATCTTCCCAGACCGGGGCACGAACCCGTGTCCACTGCATCAGCAGGCGGACTCTCAACCACTGTGCCACCAGGGAAGCCCAGGATGAAAGACTTTAATGAAACTGTATGTTTACGTATCTTTCTGTTTTATTATTCTGAGTGCATTGAGGATTGGTGCCAAATCTCATTCACCATTGTCAATAATAAATTTTTAAAAAAATGCTGTACTGTTTTCTCCAATTTAAGTAATATATAATTATTTAAATTAGAAGTAAAAATATTCCATTTTCCCAATCCAGTTTTGCTCACCTTCCCTTTCACTTACTCATCATCAGAAATAATTTCTATTAGCAGTTGACATATCATTCTGATTTCTTTGCTGACTATTCAAATATTTAAATGCATACATAAACAATAAGACATTTGATTTATTTAAAAATGATTTTTTTTAACATCTTTATTGGAGTATGATTGCTTTACAATGGTATGTTAGTTTCAGCTTCACAACAAAATGAATCGGTTATATATATACATATGTTCCCATATCTCTTCCGGCTTGCGTCTCCCTCCCTCCCACCCTCCCTATCCCACCCCTCCAGGCGGTCACAAAGCACCGAGCTGATCTCCCTGTGCTATGCGGCTGCTTCCCACTAGCTATCTACCTTACGTTTGGTAGTGTATATATGTCCATGCCTCTTTATCGCTTTGTCACCGTTTACCCTTCCCCCTCCCCATAGCCTCAAGTCCATTCTCTAGTAAGTCTGTGTCTTTATTCCTGTTTCACCCCTAGGTTTTTCATGACATTTTTTTTTCTTAAATTCCATATATATGTGTTAGCATACGGTATTTGTCTCTATCTTTCTGACTTACTTCACTCTGTATGACAGACTCTAGGTCTATCCACCTCATTACAAATAGGTCAATTTCGTCTCTTTTTATGGCTGAGTAATATTCCATTGTATATAGGTGCCACATCTTCTTTATCCATTCATCCAATGATGGACACTTAGGTTGTTTCCATCTCTGGGCTATTGTAAATAGAGCTGCAATGAACATTTTGGTACATGACTCTTTTTGAATTATGGTTTTCTCAGGGTATATGCCCAGTAGTGGGATTGCTGGGTCATATGGTAGTTCTATTTGTAGCTTTTTAAGGAACCTCCATACTGTTCTCCACAGTGGCTGTATCAATTTACATTCCCACCAACAGTGTAAGAGGGTTCCCTTTTCTCCACACCCTCTCCAGCATTTATTGTTTGTAGATTTTTTGATGATGGCCATTCTGACTGGTGTGAGATGATATCTCATTGTAGTTTTGATTTGCATTTCTCTAATGATTAGTGATGTTGAGCATTCTTTCATGTGTTTGTTGGCACTCTGTATATCTTCTTTGGAGAAATGTCTCTTTAGGTCTTCTGCCCATTTTTGGATTGGGTTGTTTGTTTTTTTGTTATTAAGCTGCATGAGCTGCTTATAAATTTTGGAGATTAATCCTTTGTCAGTTGCTTCATTTGCAAATATTTTCTCCCATTCTGAGGGTTGTCTTTTGGTCTTCTTTATGGTTTCCTTTGCTGCGCAAAAGCTTTTAAGTTTCATTAGGTCCCATTTGTTTACTTTTGTTTTTATTTCCATTTCTCTAGGAGGTGGGTCAAAAAGGACCTTGCTGTGATTTATGTCATAGAGTGTTCTGCCTATGTTTTCCTCTAAGAGTTTGATAGTTTCTGGCCTTACATTTAGGTCTTTAATCCATTTTGAGCTTATTTTTGTGTATGGTGTTAGGGAGTGATCTAATCTCATACTTTTACATGTAGCTGTCCAGTTTTCCCAGCACCACTTATTGAATAGGCTGTCCTTTCTCCACTGTACATTTCTGCCTCCTTTGTCAAATATAAGGTGACCATATGTGTGTGGGTTTACCTCTGGGCTTTCTATCCTGTTCCATTGATCTATATTTCTGTTTTTTTTGCCAGTACCATACTGTCTTGATTACTGTAGCTTTGTAGTATAGTCTGAAGTCAGGAAGCCTGATTCCTCCAGCTCCATTTTTCGTCCTCAAGATTGCTTTGGCTATTCGGGGTCTTTTGTGTTTCCATACAAATTGTGAAATTTTTTGTTCTAGTTCTGTGAAAAATGCCAGTTTTAGTTTCATAGGGATTGCATTGAATCTGTAGATTGCTTTGGGTAGTAGAGTCATTTTCACAATGTTGATTCTTCCAATCCAAGAACATGGTATATCTCTCCATCTATTTGTATCATCTTTAATTTCCTTCATCAGTGTCTTATAATTTTCTGCATACAGGTCTTTTGTCTCCTTAGGTAGGTTTATTCCTAGGTATTTTATTCTTTTTGTTGCAATGGTAAATGGGAGTGTTTTCTTGATTTCACTTTCAGATTTTTCATCCTTAGTGTATAGGAATGCCAGAGATTTCTGTGCATTAATTTTGTATCCTGCTACTTTACCAAATTCATTGATTAGCTGTAGTAGTTTTCTGGTAGCATCTTTAGGATTCTCTATGTATAGTATCATGTCATCTGCAAACAGTGACAGCTTTACTTCTTCTTTTCCGATTTGGATTCCTTTTATTTCCTTTTCTTCTCTGATTGCTGTGGCTAAAACTTCCAAAACTATGTTGAATAAGAGTGGTGAGAGTGGGCAACCTTGTCTTGTTCCTGATCTTAGTGGAAATGGTTTCAGTTTTTCACCATTGAGGACGATGTTGGCTGTGGGTTTGTCATATAGGGCCTTTATTATGTTGAGGAAAGTTCCCTCTATGCCTACTTTCTGCAGGGTTTTTATCATAAATGGGTGTTGAATTTTGTCAAAAGCTTTTTCTGCATCTATTGAGATGATCATATGGTTTTTCTCCTTCAATTTGTTAATATGGTGTATCACGTTGATTGATTTGCGTATATTGAAGAATCCTTGCATTCCTGGAATAAACCCCACTTGATCATGGTGTATGATCCTTTTAAAGTGCTGTTAGATTCTGTTTGCTAGTATTTTGTTGAGGATCTTTGCATCTATGTTTATCAGTGATATTGGCCTGTAGTTTTCTTTCTTTGTGACATCCTTGTCTGGTTTTGGTATCAGGGTGATGGTGGCCTCGTAGAATGAGTTGGGGAGTGTTCCTCCCTCTGCTATATTTTGGAAGAGTCTGAGAAGGATAGGTGATAGCTCTTCTCTAAATGTTTGATAGAATTCGCCTGTGAAGCCATCTGGTCCTGGGCTTTTGCTTGTTGGAAGATTTTTAATCACAGTTTCAATTTCAGTGCTTGTGATTGGTCTGTTCATATTTTCTATTTCTTCCTGATTCAGTCTTGGCAGGTTGTGCCTTTCTAAGAATTTGTCCATTTCTTCCAGGTTGTCCATTTTATTGGCATAGAGTTGCTTGTAGTAATCTCTCATGATCTTTTGTATTTCTGCAGTGTCAGTTGTTACTTCTCCTTTTTCATTTCTAATTCTATTGATTTGAGTCTTCTCCCTTTTTTTCTTGATGAGTCTGGCTAATAAAAATGATTTTTATATATGTGTGTGCATATATACATATGCATATACATATATGTGTGATTCTGTATCTACACATCTGAAACTTGTCTTTTTATTATTATTATTATTTTATTTAATGATACTGGATACCTTTTTCCACTCTAGTTTATACAGATCTACCTCATATTTTTAGTGACTTCCTAGTATTAGATTATTTGGATATGCCATATTGCACTTGTCATGATTGACTGTGAGGATCCAATAGCTTTTTCAATCATTTCTTTAAGATTGTTAGTATTGGAAGTATATTTGAAAGTTATTTATTTATTTTTTTTAAGAAGATGTTGGGGGTAGGAGTTTATTAATTTAATTTTACTGTGTTGGGTCTTCGTTTCTGTGTGAGGGCTATCTCTAGTTGTGGCAAGCGGGGGCCACTCTTCATCGCGGTGCACGTGCCTCTCACTGTCGCGACCTCTCTTGTTGTGGAGCACAGGCTCCAGACGCGCAGGCTCAGTAGTTGTGGCTCACGGGCCTAGTTGCTCCATGGCATGTGGGATCCTCCCAGACCAGGCCTGAACCCGTGTCCCCTGCATTAGCAGGCAGATTCTCAACCGCTGCGCCACCAGGGAAGCCCTGAAAGTTATTTTTAAAAACACATTTCAGTGTTAGATAGTATCACTTGGCTCCAAAATGAAAAATTAAATTATTATTCTTTCATATTTTTCTCTCTACCTTCTGTTTATCATGGTGTGTAGTATTTAATTTCATTTGTAGCTATAATCTCTCTGATAATTAAATTTTTATTATTTGATATTTAGCCAACACTTCTTTATTCTTTTCTTTTAAAAAAATTACTTATAGGCTTAATTTCATCACTAAGTACATTAGATAAGAACATTCCACGAGTACATTCAAGTTTGAAAGGATATCCCCATTATAACAATCTTCTCCAGGCTTGTTACAATACTTATAGGTCATACTTTCATCCTCCAGAATTTATCAACATGGTTTAATTGTGTTGGACCTTTGAATAATGCTCAAGTCTGAGGTAGGCTGTTAGACAAGCTGGATGACTGAAAAATCTTTCTTTATTCAGATGTGTGCTGAGTTCAAATTTCCTATTTTAAGATTTGACATTTCAGTATGAAGATACACTATTTCTTTCATTTCAGTGAAATTTCCTTTCTTTAAATCTCCCCAACAATTTTTGATTTTAGTTTCATATATTGGATGTTTTACCTTGGGAATTACTTTTATGGCATTTGCCCTTCATATATTTTATTTTTTCCCTTAAATGCCTTAATATGTTTGTTTATATTATATGAGTTTATTACGATATCTCTTAGTCTTTTCTCTGTATCAGATATTGGATTTTTAACAATTTCTAATGTGTTCCTGGGCAGTATTGTCAAATCAGCAATTCCAGAAAACTCTAAAAAATGGTAAACTTGGTACCAGATCTCTTGCTTCAGCTCAGGCTTTGTTGTTGTTGCTTTTTCTCTTCCCCAGACTGTAAGCAATATAGCTCCTAATTAAAGTATATCAGTGTAAAATCTCAATTTGCTTGTCTTTCTTTTTTAAGAACTGCTTTGTGGTATACAGGAAGAGGATAGAAACTAGCCATTCCAGAATTTCTGCCTCTTCATATGGCCACCAATTTTCCAGTTGTTTAAAATACATTGTTTATGGGGTTTTTTGTGGGCTTTTTTAAGTTTATTAAGAAATAGAAAGTATTTGATGAAAGTTTATTCCACGAAAATTATTTGGATGTTTTCATATGTTTCTTATCTTATTTTTCACGTGTTTATGTTTAACCGTATAGAATATGTTTCATATGTGTGGATCTGTGTATAGGAAAATCCAGAGAATAAAATTTTTAAGACTGCTTAATTAGCCAACTTATGAACTTCTGTGGTGTTTTTTTTTAATAAATTTTATCTTTCAACTAGAAAAGCATATTAAGCACATATAATTCATTCCGTCCCTATTTTTTCAATAGTTATACATGTACTTTGTTCTCCTTATCTTACTATATAGGTTAAAAGAGTGATTTTTAAAAGTACATTCTATGAAGCCCATAGGCAAGAAGGTGATGAGGCTTTAGATTCATGCTCTTGTTAAATCCATAGCAGTCTTAAGTATTTGTGATTCATCTATTACATTTCTGCAAACAATTAAAAAAAAAGTATTAAGCTACTGAATTGTTTATTTTTCATAAATAAAAAAGGATCTAAACAGTAGGTTCACAGCAAGCATTCTCTTTTCCATCTGTTTAATTAGCGTACCTGTCAGGTGTTTCTATGTATTTTTAAAAATCTTATTCTTATTTTCTTTCTTACAATAACTTTAATATACAATTATTTTTATTTTGGTTCATGAGCTCTTTTAAATGACCTGAACTCAGTTTAAGAAAAAAGAGAGTACTAAATATTTTTATTACATGTTTATATTAAATTTTAATCAAACACAAATAAAATAAACAATTAAGGATATACAACTGTCTTCCATTCTGAACATATCCCCTTCATGTTTTCCAAATTCAAATTCCAGATCCCTCCTGCTGTTCAGATAAAATTTTCTTCTAATATTTTCTGCTTGGAAAACTATATTTTCTTTACTAATTATTAATGGAAAACTTATTTTAGTTACAGTTTAGCTATTTGGCTGTGATTAAGTGAAACTAGTACAATCTCACTCAGTAACTACTTTTATATTATCAGATGTGGCTCTTAAAATATGTGGAAACAGGGCTTCCCTGGTGGCTCAGTGATTGAGAGTCCGCCTGCCGATGCAGGGGACACGGATTCGTGCCCTGGTCTGGGAAGATCCCACATGCCACGGAGCGTTTGGGCCCGTGAGCCATGGCCGCTGAGCCTGCGCGTCCGGAGCCTGTGCTCCGCAACGGGAGAGGCCACAACAGTGAGAGGCCCGCGTACAGAAAATAAATAAATAAATAAATAAAATTGGAAGTTGGAAACAAGTTAGTACATAGTGTTATACATAGCTTGAGTTGGTCAAACAACCATTATGAGGATATGTTTAGTGACTTAATTTCAATATTTCAACTCTGAAATGTGTTAGTTTTCAGCAGTAGATACAGTCCCGATATTGGTACATTTTTTGACCTAGGTTTTTTGTGTGCTCATTCTGGTGGAATGTTTTCAACATTATGATTTTCTTCACTTATCCTCTGTAATTTTAGAGAAATAAATTGCCTCAGTAGGTTTTATGAGATAGTTTCAGTCTCTGCATTATTTGAAAGACTTAATGGTTCACAGAAAATCAGAGATATGTTTTATGTCTCCGACTTTAAAATATCTACTTCATTGGAAATGAAGCCAGAAACTGAGATCTTATTATATTAGTGACAACAGTAACTGTGATAGTATAATTTAGATTCATTAATGTATTCAGTTATTCAAGACATGTTTGTTGTTTTTTTTTTTTTTTTTTTGTGGTACGCGGGCCTCTCACTGTTGTGGCCTCTCCCATTGTGGAGCACAGGCTCTGGACGCGCAGGCTCAGCGGCCATGGCTCATGGGCCCAGCCGCTCAAGGGCATGTGGGATCTTTCCGGACTGGGGAACGAACCCGTGTCCCCTGCATCAGCAGGCGGACTCTCAGCCACTTCGCCACCAGGGAAGCCCTCAAGACATGTTTATCGAGAGCCTACCATTTTGCCAGGCATTTGAGACAGAGCAGTGAACAAGTGGATGATCACACATATCCTGCTATAATGGAGATTGTATTTTAGAAATGAATACAAACTCTGTGTGTGTGTGTATGTGTGTGTGTGTGTGTGCGCGCGCGCGTGTGTGTGTGTGGACACACTGTGTACTTGTACTGGGTAGGTGAGAGAATAATAAGTGCTATAGGAAGAAAAATGAAGTAGGAAAGTGAAGAGTGTGTATTTGCAGAGGGGAGATCATTTTTTAAATAGGTTGTTTAGGGAGCGCTCACTGAAAAATCTGTGGTGAAATAGAAATGAACAACAAGAGTGAGTGAACAATGAAGGTAAATGGTAGAAATTCCAGCCAAAGTGAAGAGTCAGTTCAAAGACAGTTATGTTGCAATGCATTGGGGAAATGACTTGGAAGTCCCTAAAATGTAACTGAGAAAGTAAAGAAATAAATAATAGGTTCATTCAAAGAGGTAATGAGGGACCACATTGTGTGAATCTTGAAAAAAGAGCAGTGGCATAATATGACTCATGCTTTGAAAGGATAATTTTGTTGCTATGGTATAAATGGACTAATAAAGACAAGAACAGAATTAAGGAGATGAGTTAGAAGATTATTATAATAATTCAGATAAGAATGATAATGATTAGATCAGCTCTGTTGTGACAGTGTTATTGAGAAGTCTTTGGATTCTATATATTTTAAAGTTAGAGCCAAAAGAATTTTCTGAGAGATTAGATATGAGATTGCTGAGAAAGCAGGGGATCAAAGATGATTACAAAAATATTTTGACAAGAGTAACTGAGATCTGTAAGAACTTCAAGAGAAGAAGGTTTTTAGGTCTCATTTGTTAATTTTTGCTTTTATTTCTTTAACTTTAAATTTAAAAGCTTTTGCACAGAAAAGGAAACCATCGATAAAACAGACAATTAATTTAATGGGAGAAAATATTTGTAAATAATATGACTGATAGGGGGTTAATATACAAAATATATAAACAATTCATACAACTCAATATCAAAAAAAAAAAAAAAAAAAGAACCCAATTACAAGGGCAGAATATCTGAATAGACATTTTTCCAAAGAAGATATACAGATGGCCAAGAGGTATATGAAAAATTGCTCAACATTGCCAAGCATCAGAAAAATGCAAATCCAAACAATAATGAGATATTGCCTCACACCTGTTGTCAAAATGGCTATCATCAAAATGTCTACAGAAACAAATAGCAGCAAGAATACGGAGGAAAGGGAACCCTGGTACACTATTGGTGGGATTGTAAATTGGTGTATTTATTATGGAAAACAGTATGGAGCTTCCTCAAAAAACTAAAAATAGAGCTACCATATGATCCAGCAATTCCACTCCTGGGTATATACCCAAAGAAAGCAAAAACACTAATTCAAAACATACATGTACCCACATTTTCATAGCAACATTATCTATAATAGCCAAGATATGAGAGCAACCTAAGTGCACATCAACAGATGAATGAATAAACAAGATGTGAGATATATGTGGAATATTACTCAGCCATAAAAAATGAAATTTTGCCATTTGCAACAAAATGGATGGACCTGCAGGGTATTTTGCTAAGTGAAGTAAGACAGAGAAAGACACATACTGTGTGTCATCACATAAAAAAACTTACTGATATATGCATCATCATGGAAGTGTCAAAATATTTTAAAAGTGAAAGGAGGCAGACACAAAAGATTACATACTACACTTGACCTTTGAACAATGCAGGGTGTTAGGGATGTTGACCTGTTGACCCTCTACATAATTGAAAATCCATGTACAGCTTTACATTTACCCTCTGTATCTACAGTTCTGCATCCACAAATTCAACCAACTGCAGATTTTGTGGTGCTGTAGTACATATTTATTGGAATAAAATCTGTGTATAAGTGGACCTGTTCAATTCCATTCCATGTTGTTCAAGGGTCAAATGAATGTGGTCCCATTTTTTTGAAATTCTACAAAAGGCAAAACTATTGTAAAAGAAAACAGATTAGTGGTTTCATGAAGCAAGGAGGTGGACCAAGGGAGAAGCCTACAAAAAGGCATGAGGGCAGTATTTGGGGCAGTGGAAGTAATCTCTTTCTTGATTGTGGTTGTGGCTACATGACGGTATATATTTGAAAAGACACCATCAGTGGGTTTTTAATGTTTCTAAACTATTTCTCATATGAATTACCCTTGGTCAAAACTGCTTTACACTGTATATTCAAAATGGATGAAATTTATTATATGGAAAGTAATCATCACTATAACTGATTAAAATTAAAATAAAAGGCAGTAAAGGGGGCATCTCTGGTGGTGCAGTGGTTGAGAGTCCACCTGCCGATGCTGGGGACGCGGGTTCGTGCCCCAGTCCGGGAGGATCCCACATGCCGTGGAGTGGCTGGGCCCGTGAGCCATGGCTGCTGAGCCTGCGCGTCCGGAGCCTGTGCTCCGCAACGGGAGAGGCCACAACAGTGAGAGGCCCACGTACCGCAAAAAAAAAAAAAAAAAAAAAAAAAAAAAGCAGTAAAGGATATGATGAGCAAGCTTATGGCATAAATGGCAATTTGCGTAAAATGAATAAAATCCATAAAAAAACACAATTTCAAAAATTAACTCAGGAGGAATTAGAAAAATCTCAATAATCTAATCCCTCTTAAGAAAACTGAATCCAACAGAAAGAACTCCGATCTTAGATACTTCACAAGTGAGTTTGCACAAATTACTAAGACAGAAATATTGCTAACCTCACACAAATTCAGAAAGAACAAACAAAGAGGAATATTTGCCAGCTCATTTTATGAGACTGGCATAGTCTTGATACCAAGACTTGACAAAATCTACAGAGAAATAGAAAAATTACAGGATAATTACTAAATAGACAATCCCATGAATTGAATCAAAAGTCACAAACAAGCGATTAGCCATTCAGAATTTGGCTCACTCAACAAACCTTTAAATACGCTCCATTATAAACTGAGTCAGATACTCTGAGAAAGAGTTGATCAACAGAGGAAATTAAGCCTCAGGATTCCAGGTTCATATAATTCAACAAGTATTCATTGTGTTCTTATTTGAAGGAATGTGCTGGGATATGCAGAGAGAATAAGATCCGTTTTTTGTCTTCAAAGGGTTTACACTCTAGTGTGGAGAAAATTCACAAATATAATTCCCATAAGGTGTGGTTTTTGTAGTTACCACAATTAAAGCATAATCATGGTTCCAGAGGATCGCTAAAAAGGGAGGAGGTGATTACCTCCAGATTTCCCCTCAAGGGGGAGTCTCATGAAATAAAGTGGGTGTGTAACAGCTGAGAAAGGAAGAGAAGGAGTGTTGAAAGTGTTGCACTTCCCTTGACTTTGCTGACCTAACTCCTTTGCTGTCTATTTCAGTGTCAACATCCCTTCTCTGGTGCATTTTACCATCATAAGAAAATGTGATTAGTAAGAAAAAGAGCCTGCAATCAGGTGGGGAAAAAATACTAAAGTTAGAGTTGGGATGTAAACCCAAGTCTTTTATTACCATTGGAAAATTGTATTATATTGTACATGACTTAAAATGTCATAGCAATCCAAATCACACAAAATAAACTCTGGACTATTCATTTTACCTAGAAACATTTTTTTTTTCCAATTTAATATTCAGTGGAAAAAGACAAACAAGGAGACAAACACTGAAACCTAATTCGTTGACCCAAAATTCCCCAATTTTTTTCAAGAATTAATGCAACATGGGAGTAGTTACCTATTTGAATAATTTATTAACATAATACTGAACACATTCAGTGCTGACAAAACTGTGTCCATTTCAAACAATGATTAAAAGTACAACTCACCTCTCAGCATCTCAGCTGAGTGCATGTGTCAGTTTTTAAAGTCACCAAATTTAGAGCATGATTGCTTGTTTGGGTTAAATAATTCCCCGATATAAAATTATGTTTAATGTAGTAACATCGTCTGCATTATTCTGATATGTCAGGGGCTTGACAAACTAATTTATGGATTTGAAGATTGAAGAGTTTACTGTAGACAATCTTTTATAACCACATCTCATTAGAGGTGAGGAAATTGAGTAGCAGGAAAATTAAATTACTTTCTCAGAGATGTAGAAATAGTAATATAGCCAGGCTTATATATTCCAATATGGTGTCTTTTCACCACACCTCAGGTTTAGATGTGTACACAGGCCAATATTGTTCTCTCTGTTTTATCATAAACCTATCTGGTTATCCCAGAATCTCCAGATCATGTCTGTCCTGTTCCATCTCTAGACTGGAAGAGAATTATTCCAGAACATTTCTTTATCCCTTTTAAAAGGAAAAAGCAGTCTCAGAGGTCACCAAACCAATTTGGATTGAAATATTTTATGCCTATTTATTTAAAAGAAACACAATCATAGTTTGTACTTTCTCAAGAATATGTGCGTAATTTTATACATGACTCGTTGGTATAGAGAATGCTAACATGTAATGGTCTTGCTTTTGTGAGGTAAAAGAAAATTTTGGACTTTCAAGGAGTAACCAATACTTGGCCTATCAAATGCATGGAAATGTTATTACAGTATTCCGTCCTTAGCACTGGCATATATCTCGATCACTGTGGGAACAGATGAAATAACATATGTTAGTTGGACTCTTTAGTGTTTTAGGAAACAGGAACTTCTTTCGTTCAGGGGATGAGGATTAATTGCGAGGCTGTGAAAATTCTGTGGCTTAACCAAGATGTGAAATATAACTTATTTATATTAGGGATTAAATAATAGATGTGATGGCCTAACAATATCTTTAGTTTCTCTCATCTCTCATCATCTCCTCTGAAATAGTATCAATTCCTTTTTACTCTCTTGACTTCTTTGATGTATGCTTCAGCTTCTGTTAAGATCTGCTTTTCTACCTGTCCCTATAATTTGCTCTAACTTTGCTACATTCTCTATGTGAATTTTACACTTAAAACCCTTGGGACACTGAGGCTGGTTAGAGTATCGCCATATATTTGGGGAGCTTTACTTTGCTAGAAACCTTAGTAAAACAAAGATATTATTTCCCTAATCTGTCTTTGGCTGTCTTTAGATAGTATCTTGTTTTTTTGTTTCCAATCCCATGTGGCAAAGATAATGACAAAATTATGACAAAATAAAAATAATTATGGTGATAATAATGATAATAGCTAAATTTTATTAAATGCTTACTATATGACAGCCACATTTCCAAGCACTTTGCATGTATATGTCCATAACATCTGATGACAAATCTGTGGATTTGGAACCATTATTATGCCCAATTTATGAATTAAACTGTGTGAGTTTAAGTAATTTATACAAGATGACATAAATACTAAGGAATTACTTTTGATTTATTGTTTTTCTTTTAGACAGGAAGTTTGAACACACTATGTATTTGGTGCTTTCCTAGATTCTCAAGTACATAAGACAAATTAAATCACTGAAAATTAAGTGATATTTAGATGTACTTTATTAGTAGTAGGATGGTACTCTACTGCTTATATTTACTTTCCTAAATTGTTTAACATCTATGACCACACAGCTGTTGAGAACTTCTAACAGAGAAAAACAGGAATAAAATTTGGAGATATAATGTCTATCCATTGCTTTATTTCCTTGGTATCTCTTCTCTTTTCTATATGCAACAGCACTACTTGTACAGAATAATCTATCTACCATCCAGTGTGGTCTTGTTACACTGAAAGTTGCATAGCCACAGTAATCACCTTGTGATCCAGTCCTTGACAATCACATCTTTTCACTGTTTTCAATACTACAATACAAAATGCAAACTTACAGTGTAAAGAATAATTTGTTCATTCATTCATTCACTTAGGCAATGTCTCATGCAGCAATGAAGAACAGCAAAATGCTTACACAGATGTGCTCTAAAAGAGACTGTTATTAAAAAACACAAATAGTATACACCAGTCAGCCAACTAATAATACATGGGAAACCAAGAAAATGCATATGCACCTTTATTAGTTCTCCACTTAACGATTTGTGAAGCATGAGTACAAAATAATGCAAAGTATAATACCCCTTTCTGATCCTCAATGAAGCATTTCAAGTATCTTTTCCCCTCAAGCTATTGTTTTACCACAAGGAATAATCTTATTTAATTAGTGTTCATTTACAATCAAAAAGTCAGTAACCATCCATGGAACTGGGATTAAAAGAATCCCTAGATTCATTTCCAGAGTACATGATCAAAGAATACTAAGATGGGAATTTGATAATTCCCCTTCCTGGAAAATGAAACTTTATCACGTGTGGCTCATCCACCACAGGCTCGTATCCTTGAGCCCTTGACAGATTAAATGTTTATTGTCTATAATTGATTAGGTCTGCTTTGAAAATTTAATCTAAATCATCTTCTAATTTGATTTTAGAAATACTGGGTTTTGTTGTATTTTTCTTAATTTCAGGCTATGACATATCTAGTTCCCAGTAGCATTTTTCCATACCATAGAATTGAATGGAATATATTAAGTGTGGTCCTTTGAATTAGATTAAATTGTATCTTTCCCATTTTTATTATGTTAACCATTTTATAGCAATAAGGAAATGGATCTTGTTGTAAAATCATACTCACAGATCTGTCAGATCAGAAATCAATTAATTCTAATTGATAATCTTGATCCCAAACTTGCTGTAGTGTATGGTATATTTTTTGCAAGTATTCTTCCCTCTCGTGAAAATCTAGACATAAACCAATGATTACTAAAATCAGTGGCTTTATTTTTCAAAAGAAATGATAAAAAATATACAGCCTTCATTTACACAGAGCTTTGCACAAGTCAAGCATTCACTGATGTGTTTGCTTTGAAATGAGTTTAATATTTACTCCTATGCCAAAGGGCTTGTCATAAACCCATTTTTCTTCAGGTAAATTTAGGCCACCTCTATGCTTTCCTGGCATCAATACCAATCACTACTGCCAACTCTTGATTGTCTGTGTTAATGAAGCGTAATATTAATGCAGATAATCCAAAACAGTGTCAAAATATCAAAAAAAATGCTTTGGAAACCTGTTCCCACAATATTTCTCTCATGGATCCTACTTCATACCGGTGATAATATAAATTAAGCTATTGGGTTGGCCAAAAAAGTTGGTTCCGTAACATCTTATGGAGAAACCCGAACGAACTTTTTGGCCAACCCAATACATTCCTTTGACATAGATCAATAATGTGTAATATTAGACTAGAAAAATTCTGTATAAATAACATCCACCATGAAATTAAAGTGTTTGCACATATACTTTAAAAAATAAAGCATTAAATTGTGCCATTTCTATATGATAAACCTTGGCATAAAAGATAAACGTTTTGAAACACGTGCCATAAAAGAAAAAATAAATTATTTAGACCTGAACTACTTGACATTTTTTTTTTTTGTTTTTTCCAGAAGCACTAAACAGGACTTTTTTCTTTTTTTCCATGATTTTTTTTAACATCTTTATTGCAGTATAATTGCTTTTCAATGGTATGTTAGTTTCTGCTTTATAACAAAGTGAATCAGTTATACATATACATATGTTCCCATATCTCTTCACTCTTGCGTCTCCCTCCCTCCCACCCTCCCTATCCCACTCCTCTAGGTGGTCACAAACCACCTAGCTGATCTCCCTGTGCTATGTGGCTGCTTCCCACTAGCTATTTTACGCTTGGTAGTGTATATATGTCCATGCCACTCTCTCACTTTGTCACAGCTTACCCTTCCCCCTCCCCATATCCTCAAGTCCATGCTTGAGGAGGTCTGTGTCTTTATTCCCGTCTTACCCCTAGGTTCTTCATAACCTTTTTTTTCCCTTAGATTCCATATATATGTGTCAGCATACAGTATTTGTTTTTCTCTTTCTGACTTACTTCACTCTGTATGACAGACTCTGGTCCATCCACCTCACTACAAATAACTCAGTTTCGTTTCTTTTTATGGCTGAGTAATATTCCATTGTATATATGTGCCACATCTTCTTTATCCATTCATCTGTTGATGGACACTTAGGTTGCTTCCCTCTCCTGGCTATTGTAAATAGAACTGCAATGAATATTTTGGTACATGACTATTTTTGAATTATGGTTTTCTCTGGCTATATGCCCGGTAGTGGGATTGCTGGGTCGTGTGGTAGTTCTATTTATAGTTTTTTTCAGAAACCTCCATACTGTTCTCCATATTGGCTGTATCAATTTACATTCCCACCAACAGTGCAAGAGTGTTCCCTTTTCTCCACACCCTCTCCAGCATTTACTGTTTCTAGATTTTTTCATGATGAACATTCTGACCGGTGTCAGATGATATCTCATTGTAGTTTTCATTTGCATTTCTCTAATGATTAGTGATGTTGAGCATTCTTTCATGTGTTTGTTGGCAGTCTGTATATCTTCCTTGGAGAAATGTCTATTTAGGTCTTCTACCCACTTTTGGATGGGGTTGTTTGTTTTTTTGTTATTGAGCTGCATGAGCTGCTTGTAAATTTTGGAGATTAATCCTTTGTCAGTTGCTTCACTTGCAAATATTTTCTCCCATTCTGAGGGTTGTCATTTGGTCATGTTTATGGTTTCCTTTGCTGTGCAAAAGCTTTGAAGTTTCATTAGGTCCCATTTGTTTATTTTTGTTTTTATTTCCATTTCTCTAGGTCATGGGTCAAAAAGGATCTTGCTGTGATTTATGTCATAGAGTGTTCTGCCTATGTTTTCCTCTAAGAGTTTGATAGTGTCTGGCCTTGTATTTAGGTCTTTAACCCATTTTGAGTTTATTTTTGTGTATGGTGTTAGGGAGTGTTCTAATTTCATACTTTTACATGTATCTCTCCAGTTTTCCCAGCACCACTTATTGAAGTGGCTGTCTTTTCTCCATTGTATATTCTGCCCTACTTTATCAAAGATAAGGTGACCATTTGTGTATGGATTTATCTCTGGGCTTTCTATCCTGTTCCATTAATCTATATTTCTGTCTTCGTGCCAGTACCATACTGTCTTGATTACTGTAGCTTTGTAGTATAGTCTGAAGTCAAGGAGCCTGATTCCTCCAGCTCCATTTTTCATTCTCAAGATTGCTTTGGCTATTGGGGGTCTTTTGTGTTTCCATACAAATTGTGAAATTTTTTGTTCTAGTTCTGTGAAAAATGCCACTGGTAGTTTGATAGGGATTGCATTGAATCTGTAGATTGCTTTGGGTAGTAGAGTCATTTTCACAATGTTCATTCTTCCAATCCAAGAACATGATATATCTCTCCATCTACTTGTATCATCTTTAATTTCTTTCATCAGTGTCTTATAATTTTCTGCATACAGGTCTTTTGTCTCCTTAGGTAGGTTTATTCCTAGATATTTCATTCTCTTTGGTGCAGTGGTAAATGGGAGTGTTTCCTTAATTTTACCTTCAGATTTTTCATCATTAGTGTATAGGAATGCCAGAGATGTCTGTGCATTAATTTTGTATCCTGCAACTTTTCCAAACTCATTGATTAGCTCTAGTAGTTTTCTGGTAGCATCTCTAGGATTCTCTATGTATAGTATCATGTCATCTGCAAACAGTGACAGCTTTACTTCTTCTTTTCCGATTTGGATTCCTTTTATTTCTTTTTCTTCTCTGACTGCTGTGGCTAAAACTTCCCAAACTATGTTGAATATAAGTGGTAATAGTGGGCAACCTTGTCTTGCTCCTGATCTTAGTGGAAATGCTTTCAGTTTTTCACCATTGAGGATGATGTTGGCTGTGGGTTTGTCATATAGGGCCTTTTTATGTTGAGGGAAGTTCCCTCTATGCCTACTTTCTGGAGGGTTTTTATCATAAATGGGTGTTGAATTTTGTCAAAAACTTTCTCTGCATCTATTGAGATGATCATATGGTTTTTCTCCTTCAATTTGTTAATATGGTTTATCACATTGATTGCTTTGCGTATATTGAAGAATCCTTGCATTCCTGGAATAAACTGCACTTGATCATGGTGTATGATTCTTTTAATGTGCTCTTGGATTCTGTTTGCTAGTATTTTGTTGAGGATTTTTGCATCTATGTTCATCAGTGATATTGGCCTGTAGTTTTCTTTCTTTGTGACAACTTTGTCTGGTTTTGGTATCATGGTGATGGTGGCCTCATAGAATGAGTTTGGGAGTGTTCCTCCCTCTACTATATTTTGGAAGAGTTTGAGGATAGCTGTTAGCTCTTCTCTAAATGTTTGATAGAATTTGCTGGTGAAGCCATCTGGTTCTGGGCTTTTGTTTGTTGGAATATTTTGAATCACAGTTTCAATTACAGGGCTTGTTATTCGTCTCTTCATATTTTGTATTTCTTCCTGCGTCAGTCTCATAAAGTTGTGCATTTCTAAGAATTTGTCCATTTCTTCCAGGTTGTTCATTTTATTGGCATAGGTTGCTTGTAGTAATCTCTCGTGATCCTTTGTATTTCTGCAGTGTCAGTTGTTACTTCTCGTTTTTCATTTTTAATCCTATTGATTTGAGTCTTCTCCCTTTTTTTCTTGATGAGTCTGGCTAATGGTTTATCAATTTTGTTTATCTTCACAAAGAACCAGCTTTTAGTTTTATTGATCTTTGCTATTGTTTCCGTCATTTCTTTTTCAGTTATTTTTGATCTGATATTTATGATTTCTTTCCTTCTGCTAACTTTGGGGTTTTTTGGTTCTTCTTTCTCTAATTGTTTAGGGGTAAGGTTAGGTTGTTTATATGAGATATTTCCTGATTCTTATGGTAGGATTGTATGCTATAAACTTCCCTCTTAGAACTGCTTTTGCTGCATCCCATAGGTTTTGGGTGCTCTTTTCTCCATTGTCATTTGTTTCTAAGTAGTTTTTGATTTCCTTTTTGATTTCTTCAGTGATCACTTAGTTATTAAGTAGTGTATTGTTTAGCCTCCATGTGTTTGTATTTCTTACAGATCTTTTCCTGTTATTGATATCTAGTCTCATAGCATTGTGGTCGGAAAAGTTACTTGTTATGATTTTAATTTTCTTAAATTTACCAAGGCTAGATTTGTGACCCAAGATATTATGTATCCTGGAGAATGTTCCATGAGCACTTGAGAAAAATGTGTATTCTGTTGTTTTTGGATGGAATGTCCTATAAATATCACCTAAGTTCATCCTGTTTAATGTATCATTTAAAGCTTGTGTTTCCTTATTGATTTTCATTTTGGATGATCTGTCCATTGGTGAAAGTGGGGTGTGGAAGTCCCCTACTATGATTGTGTTACGGTCGATTTCCCCTTTAATGGCTGTTAGTATTTGCCTTATGTATTGAGGTGCTCCTATGTTGGGTGCATATATATTTACAATTGTTATATCTTCTTCTTGGATTGATCCCTTGATCATTATGTAGTGTCCTTTTTTGTCTCTTGTAATAGTCTTTATTTTAAAGTCTATTTTATCTGATATGAGAATTGCTACTCCAGCTTTCTTCTGATTTCCATTTGCATGGAATATTTTTTTCCATCCCCTCACTTTCAGTCTGTATGTGTCCCTAAGTCTGACGTGGTCTCTTGTAGACAGCATATATATGGGTCTTGTTTTTGTATCCATTCAGCCAGTCTGTGTCTTTTGTTGGGAGTATTTAATCCATTTACATTTAAGGTAATTATTGATATGTATGTTCCTATTCCCATTTTTTAAATTGTTTTGGGTTTGTTATTGTAGGTCTTTTCCTTCTCTTGTGTTTCTTGCCCAGAGAAGTTCCTTTAGCATTTTTTTTAAAGCTGGTTTGGTGGTGCTGAACTCTCTCAGCTTTTGCTTTTCTGTAAAGGTTTTAATTTCTCCATGAAATCTGAATGAGATCCTTGCTGCATAGAGTAATTTGGTTGTAACTTTTTCTTCTTTATCACTTTAAATATGTCCTGCCAGTCCCTTCTGGCTTGCAGAGTTTCTCCTGAAAGATCAGCCATTAACCTTACGGGGATTCCCTTGTGTATTATTTGTTGTTTTTCCATTGCTGCTTTTAATATGTTTTCTTCGTACTTAATTTTTGATAGTTTGATTTATATGTGTCTTGGTGTGTGTCTTCTTGGATTTATCCTGTATGGGACTGTCTGTGCTTCCTGGACTTGATTAACTATTTCCTTTCCCATATTAGGGAAGTTTTCAACTATAATCTCTTTAAATATTTTCTCAGTCCCTTTCTTTTTCTCTTCTTCTTCTGGAACCCCTATAATTCGAATCTTGGTCCGTTTAATGTTGTCCCAGAGGTCTCTGATACTGTCCTCAGTTCTTTTCATTCTTTTTTTCTTTATTCTGCTCTGTAGTAGTTATTTCCACTATTTTATGTTCCAGGTCACTTATCCATTCTTCTGCCTCAGTTATTCTGCTACTGTTCCCTTCTAGAGTATTTTTAATTTCATTTATTGTGTTTTTCATCATTGCTTGTTTCCTCTTTAGTTCTTCTAGGTCCTTGTTCAATGTTTCTTGCATTTTGTCTATTCTATTTTCAAGATTTTGGATCATCTTTACTATCATTATTCTGAATTGTTTTCAGGTAGACTGCCTATTTCCTCCTCATTTGTTAGATCTGGTGGGTTTTTAACCTTGCTCCTTTATCTGCTGTGTGTTTTTCTGTCTTTCATTTTGCTTTTCTTACTGTGTTTGGGGTCTCCTTTTTGCAGCTGCAGGTTCGTAGTTCCTGTTGTTTTTGGTGTCTGTCCCCAGTGGCTAAGGTTGGTTCAGTGGGTTGTGTAGGTTTCCTGGTGGAGGGGAGTAGTGCCTGTGTTCTGGTGGATGAGGCTGGATCTTGTCTTTCTGGTGGGCAGGTCCACGTCTGGTGGTGTGTTTTGGGGTGTCTGTGGCCTTATTATGATTTTAGGCAGATTCTCTGCTAATGGATGGGGCTGTGTTTGTGTCTTGCTAGTTGTTTGGCATATGGTGTCCAGCACTGTAGCTTGCTGGTCATTGAGTGCAGCTGGGTCTTGGTGTTGAGATGGAGTTGTCTGGGAGATTTTCACCATCTGATATTATGTGGAGCTGGGAGGTCTCTTGTGTGCCAGTGTCCTGAAGTTGGCTCTCCCACCTCAGTGGCACAGCCCTGATGCCTGGCTGGAGCACCAAGAGACTGTCCTCCACACTGCTCAGTATGAAAGGGAGAAAAAATAGAAAGAAGGAAAGAAAGAAAAAATAAAATAAGTCAAGATAAAATAAAGTTATTAAAATAAAAAAAAATAATTATTAAGAAAAGAAAATTTTTTAAGTAAAAAAAAGAACAAAAAACCAGACGGACAGAACCCTAGGACAAATGGTGAAAGCAAAGCTATACAGACAGAATCTCACACAGAAGCATACAGATACACACTCACAAAAAGCGGAAAAGGGGAAAAAAATAATATATCGTTACTCCCAAAGTCCACCTCCTCGATTTGGGATGATTCGTTGTCTATTCAGTTATTCCACAGATGAAGGGTTCATCAAGTTGATTGTGGAGTTTTAATGCGCTGCTTCTGAGGCTGCTGGGAGAAATTTTCCTTTCTCTTCTTCATTTGTTCAGCTCCCGGGGTTCATCTTTGGATTTCGTCCCGCCTCTGCGTGTACGTCACCTGAGGACGTCTGTTGTTTGCTCGGACAGGACAGGGTTAAAAGAGCAGCTGATTCAGGGGCTCTGGCTCACTCAGGCCGAGGCGAGGGAGGGGTACGGATGCGGGAAGAGCCTGCGGCAGCAGAGGCCGGCGTGACGTTGCAGCAGCCTGAGGCGTGCTGTTCATTCTCCAGGGGAAATTTTTCCTGTATCATGGGACCGTGGCAGTGGCGGGCTGCACAGGCTCCTGGGAGGGTTGGTGTGGATAGTGACCTGTGCTCGCACAGAGGCTTCTTGTTGGCGGCAGCAGCAGCCTTAGCATCTCATGCCCGTCTCTCGGGTTGGCCCGCCTCGCGCCCGTCTCTGGAGCTCCTTTATGCGGTACTCTTAATCCCCTCTCCTCGCGCACTGGGAAATAAAGAGGCAAGAAAAAGTCTCTTGTCTCTTCGACAGTTCCAGACTTTTTGCCGGAATCCTTCCTGGCTAGCCGTGGTGCACTAACCCCTTCAGGCTGTGTTCACACCGCCAGCCCCAGTCCTCTCCCGGTATCCGACCGAAGCCTGAGCCTCAGCTCCCAGCCCCCGCCCGTCCCGGCGGGTGAGCAGACCAGCCTCTCGGGCTGGTGAGTGCTGGTCGGCACCGACCCTCTGTGCGGGAATCTCTCCTCTTTGCCCTCTGCACCTCTGTTGCTGTGCTCTCCTTCGCGGCCCCGAAGCTTCCCCCTCCGCCACCCGCAGTCTCTGTCCGCGAAGGGGCTTCCTAGTGTGTGGAAACCTTTCCTCCTTCACAGCTCCCTCCCACTGGTGCAGGTCCCGTCCCTATCCTTTTGTCTCTGTTTATTCTTTTTTCTTTTGCCCTACGCAGGTATGTGGAGAGTTTCTTGCCTTTTAGGAGGTCTGAGGTCTTCTGCCAGTGTTCAGTAGGTGTTCTGTAGTTGTTCCACGTGCAGATGTATTTCTGATATATTTGTAGGGAGGAAGGTGATCTCCGCATCTTACTCTTCCACCATCTTCTCAAATCCTAAACAGGATTTTTTAATGTGATATTAAAAATATGGCCCAGGGGGCTTCCCTGGTGGCGCAGTGGTTGAGAGTCCGCCTGCCGATGCAGGGGACACGGGTTCATGCCCTGGTCCGGGAAGATCCCACATGCCACGGAGCGGCTGGGCCCGTGAGCCATGGCCACTGAGCCTGCACATCCGGAGCCTGTGCTCCACAACGGGAGAGGCCACAACAGTGAGAGGCCCGCGTAACGCAAAAAAAAAAAAAAAATATATATATATATATATATATGGCCCAAACATTTTAGAATTGACTTTTTATATAGGTCTGTTATCTGTGGGATCATCTAGGGCTCAAAAAAAGCCATATTCTAAGCATTTACTCATGTGAACTGTCTTCCCCTAGCAATCCAGATTTCATTAAATACCAACGTAAGACACATAATTCCCTGCTACAAGAGTACTATTTTTATTTTATTAAAACTGACATTCTGAAGAAATGAAATTGAGTTATTTGTAGTAAGGTGGATGTACCTAGAATCTGTCATACAGAGTGAAGTAAGGTAGAAAGAGGAAAACAAATACCGTATGCTAACACATATATATCGAATCTAAAAAAAAAAAAAGAAAAAAATTGTCATGAAGAACCTAGGGGCAAGACGGGAGTAAAGACACAGACCTACTAGAGAATGGACTTGAGGACACAGGGAGGGGGAAGGGTAAGCTGGAACAAAGTGAGAGAGTGTCATGTACATGTATACACTACCAAACGTAAAATAGATAGCTAGTGGGAAGCAGCCGCATAGCACAGGGAGATCAGCTCAGTGCTTTGTGACCAGCTAGAGGGGTGGGTTAGGGAGGTTAGTGGGGAGGGAGATGCAAGAGGGAAGAGATATGGGAACATAAGTATATGTATAACTGATTCACTTTGTTATAAAGCAGAAACTAACATGCCATTGTAAAGCAATTATGCTCCAATAAAGATGTCAATAAAAAAATAATACAAATGAATGTATATATCAAAACAGAAACAGACTCACAAAAAAAAAAACAAAAACCTGACATTCTTGACAGGTCTACAAGTAGGGATGAATATAGAAGTGATGGTACATGTGAGTGCCCCTGATTGTATTTCTACCATGTTGATGAAATGGAATGCTCTCTTCACCCATTGGCCACCTGCACATAAATAATTGGAATCTACCCCTCAGATATAGATTGGCTTCTGTGTCCTGTCACAGTCAAATGTTTGAGACTAATGGGCCTGAGAGTTCGGCAAAATTATCAAGTTAATTCAGCACTGAGGGTAGGTGGTGAGCTGGTTATCCTTCCCTAGTTAGCACCTCTCTCTAATGTGTTACATACCTGTTGAACTGAAGAGTCTATATAACTCTTTGAAATACTATATAAATTAATCATGCTGTTATGCATTTTATTTTGTACTGAGAAGGGACATAAAATACCAAGCTATTTAAATATTAATTTTCCTGAAAATCATATTGTATATAATGGAATTAGTCTTTCTTCACATATAATTAACCTTCTACAAGTAACTCAGAGTCATGAGCTTTTGAGAATTTAGATGATTCAAAATTATACTACAGTCCATTTACTAGGGTATAAATTAGTATCATCATAATGAACAGCTTAAGAATACATGTACTTTTTGACCCAATTAATCTTTAGATAGTGATCCTTAAGGGGAAAAATACATAAAAAATGACCTATCTGTAAGAATGTTCAATACATTAATGTTTAAAATAACAAAATTTTAGAGAGAAAAAATTAATGTTCAACCAAAAAGGTGGGCTAAATAAATTATTGTTCAAGGGAATATTTTTAACAATAAAAAAGAATGTAATTACATTTTGTTATGAATTTGGATATCTGAAATATATTTTGATAATATTTGATAGCGAGTTTTCAAAAGTAATTTTGGAAACAGTATATATATATATATTGTAGACTGGTTCTATATAAAATATGAATTTGTACAGAAAATGGTCAGGAATGATAAATAATGTAATGGGTGATCATTTCTAGATGACATATTTCCTTTTAGTTATCTAACGTTTGTGTAATTCATATTTATGATTTGTTCACAGTGGAATCACCCCCACAACTGCCATTAACTAAAACATGTTTACTATAGTTCGTTTATCCTCCTGAGATGGCCTACTTTCCAATTTTGCAATGTGCCTGTCACAGTGCATATCTTACCAATGTTGACTCGCTAAATCTACCACCATTGACAGCCGTTTATCACTGCAGTACTAGTTATATGAAGTAACACATATTCTGAGACTTAAGGAGTGAGATGTAATTGTTCAAGTAAAGGACAATAGGGGTATTGTGAACAAGGGGATATTATGTGTCAGGCCAATCAGGTGGTAAGGAGCATGGCTCTTTCAGTAGTGGGAAGAAAATTATACAACTGTAGCATATAAAATAAGTTGTGGGGGAGTCCTTACAAAGTGGCAGATTGTACAGAACCACAGAGATGAAGTTAATGAATTATGATTTACTCCAAAGGGAGCCTAAAACCTCTAAAGGGTTTTTAAAAAAGGAGGCCGAAAGCAAGATGCATTAATTGAATATATTTTTGCTCCCTTCTCTGTAAAGAATGAATTGGGAAGTCAAGACATTATACACAGTAGGAGACATTTCCTGTGGTACAAACAGGAGATGATGCTGAAGCAGAGAAATTGGTAGTAGGAGTTATTTGGATACATGACTAGATTTTACACACACACACACACACACACACACACACACACACACACAGAGAGAGAGAGAGAGAGAGAAAGAGGGAGAGAACAGTAAAATTATAGCTATTTTTATTATAATATTTTAATAATATTCAAAAGTTCAACTCATCAAAATCGTATATTCAATCAAAAGCTTAGTTCAAATAAATGCCGAAAAACTGTGTTAGGATCCTTGAATTCACAATTTTGAGTTAGGAGTGAAGACAGAGTTTACTTTATAATTCATTCATTAATCATTAATCATTAGAGAAAGGCAAATCAAAACTACAATGAGGGCTTCCCTGGTGGTGCAGTGGTTGAGAGTCCGCCTGCCGATGCAGGGGACACAGGTTCGTGCCCCGGTCTGGGAGGATCCCACATGCCGTGGAGCGGCTGGGCCTGTGAGCCATGGCCACTGGGCCTGTGTGTCCGGAGCCTGTGCTCCGCAACGGGAGAGGCCACAACAGTGAGAGGCCCGCATACTGAAAAAAAGCAAAAACAAAAAACAAAACTACAATGAGATATCATCTCACACCAGTCAGAATGGCCATCATCAAAAAATCTAGAAACAATAAATGCTGGAGAGGGTGTGGAGAAAAGGAACGCTCTTGCACTGTTGGTGGAAATGTAAATTGATACAGCCACTATGGAAAACAGTATGGAGTTTCCTTAGAAAACTACAAATAGAACTACCATACGACCCAGCAATCCCACTACTGGGCATATACCCAGAGAAAACCATAATTCAAAAAGAGTCATGTACCAAAATGTTCATTTCAGCTCTATTTACAGTAGCCAGGACATGGAAGCAACCTAAGTGTCCATCAACAGATAAATGGATAAAGAAGATGTGGCACATATATACAATGGAATATTACTCAGCCATAAAAAGAAACGGAATTGAGTTATTTATAGTGAGGTGGATGGACCTAGAGTCTGTCATACAGAGTGAAGTAAGTCAGAAAGAGAAAAACAAATACCGTATGCTAACACATATATATGGAATCTAAGAAAAAAAAAAAAAAGGTCATGAAGAACCTAGGGGTAAGATGGGAATAAAGACACAGACCTCCACGAGCATGGACTTGAGGATGGGGAGGGGGAAGGGTAAGCTGTGACAAAGTGAGAGAGTGACATGGACATATATACACTACCAATCATAAAATAGATAGCTAGTGGGAAGTAGCCGCATAGCATAGGGAGATCAGCTAGGTGGTTTGTGACCACCTAGAGGGGTGGGATAGGGAGGGTGGGAGGGAGGGAGACACAAGAGGTAAGAGATATGGGAACATATGTATAACTGATTCACTTAGTTATAATGCTGAAACTAACACACCATTGTAAAGCAATTATACTCCAATAAAGTTGTTAAAAAAATTTACTAACAAATGATAGGCTTAGGGTTATAGATTTAATAATCTAGTAAATTCAAAGCTTTATAATATTACAGTAATAAGTAGCATGTTTTAATTCCTTATTTCTATCCATTGTTATGTGAGGTTGCTTATTTAATCTAGATGATTTCTGCTATGTAACAGAGGCATTGGTATTCACCAATGAAAATACCAAAGAAAAGTTTTAACTTTTCTTCTTCAAAAGATAGATTGATGAGTGTTTCCAATGTGATTGTCATTTAAGACTTGTCTTCTACCTCTGTGTGAATCAATTTAATTGAAGTTCAATATATAGAATGTTGGGTAGTATTATTTCCTGAGTTTTTCTTAGATTATGAATAGAGTAAATATAATATCTAAGACATATGCATATTATAAGTTAGGCTTCAATTTGTTGTTGTACCACATGGCATAGCCAGATGTATTCTTGCTAGACAGTGTATATAATTACAACGTTGCCCAGTTGGTGTGGCTGGCTGACTCTATAGATGGCTGCCATTATCCTGACTCCTGATGTTCATACTCTTGTGTCAGCTCCTCCCCTTAAGGGTGTGGGAGTCCTGTGATTTACTTCTAACCAGTAGAATACATCAGAGGTGACAAGATGTCCCTGATTATGTCTACATGATTATGGGGTTAAGTTGCATAAGATTCTAGCACTCACTTATCTTGCTGGAGTCTCTTACTCTCCTTTGGTTGCTTTGAGAAAGCAAGTGGTCATGTTGGGAAACCCAAAGTGGAAAGGAAATGTGGGTGGTCTCTAGTAGCTGAAAGCACCCAGCCAAAAACAAAACAAAACAACAAAACAAAGGAAGTCTTCAGTACCCACAAGGAAATGGATTTTGCCAACAACCTGAGCGAACTTGGAAGCAGATCTTTCCTCAGTTGAGTCTCAGATGAGACTACATTCTGACCAACACCTTGATTACAGCTTTGCACAGGACTCAGCTAGGCTGTACTCAGACTCTTGACCCACAGAAATTATGAGAAAGTAAATATGTGTTGCCTTAAGTAGTCAAGTTTGGGACAATGTTTTTGCACAGCAATAGAAACTAATAGAGATGGTTTGTGAGTATCCTCAAGAACAATTATAAAATGATGGACATTTATCCTCCATTCCAGTGAGTCTACCTTGCAACTTACAACAGGGTACAACATTGGGCTGCCAGTCTGGAGAACGTGTCACACTTGCTAACTTAGTGTCACCAGGGAAAACATGCAGTAACCTCAGGCATGCTCCTCACATTTTCTGTTGCAGTGGTGAGCACTCCAAATTGCAGGTTTGTTTGTGATTAAGATGATCCTGGCACAGACAACTGTTTTTATTTAGCATTATCCTAAATGAGGGGCAGCAGGGATTTCTTTGTTTAAAGATGGTTAGCAAATCACTTAGATGCACTTAGGACAAACAGTAGTTCTACATAAAATGTTGCCATTTATCTTTTATTATAATTATTTAAAGAAAAACAAACATGTAAGCAGAGGCAGATGAGAATACTCTTTTTCTGGTAACATTTCAGCCTGTACTGAGAAGAAAGGTAAATCTAGAATATAAAAGCAATAGGAAATCATTCACCATGTTAATTGTAGCTTGTTAGTATGCCTGTGTTCAAATATATCTTCTTTCTTTCCTTGATTTATATGTTTTTTCATTTAAGTTGCTGAAAACTTAGATAATCAGGATGCTACCCATGCTTCTTGGGTTTGGCATTTAGTCCCTCTTTTAATCACACTGAAATGGAGTCCTTTATCTGATCACTGACACCTAAAATGGATGATAAGCATTGGATTAGTATCATTACATAGTCAAGGCAGGGAGCAAGTCTGTGCTAATCCCTGCAGTACAGAAGGCAGCATAAGATTTTAGGACATGGAGGGCAGGCACAGGGCAAATGCCATTTATAAAGTACTAGGAAAGAGATGGGCTGTGTGAAGAGCTTAAGGATATATGAAGTATGATACAATGTTTGCAGACACCTCTGTTCTTTTAAACATGCCCTTTCTGCTTCCTGGAATTGTTTCTGCTCAGTATTCCATCTAACAGACATCTATAACAATTAAA
Organism: Leucopleurus acutus; assembly: GCF_964270905.1. Classification (NCBI taxonomy): domain Eukaryota; kingdom Metazoa; phylum Chordata; class Mammalia; order Artiodactyla; family Delphinidae; genus Leucopleurus; species Leucopleurus acutus. The sequence continues at coordinate 78,377,790 of NC_139150.1, read as the reverse complement.
TCTTTTTCCTGTTTTTTTTTACTTTTTTTTTTTTTTTGCGGTACGCGGGCCTCTCACTGCTGCGGCCTCTCCCTTTGCGGAGCACAGGTTCCGGACGCACAGGCTCAGTGGCCATGGGATCCTTCCAGACCGGGGCAGGAACCCGTGTCCCCTGCATAGGCAAGCGGACTTTCAACCACTGTGTCACCAGGGAAACCCCTTTTTCCTGTTTTATTCAGACATAGTATGTGTTGTCCTGTGTGTCCACAGAACTTTATACCTAAGCTCATTCCAGTATTTGAAATAAAATTGTAACTTTCAGTCTCCCTTCAGTGTAGGGAATAGGAAGCTTCATGTGTTTAAATCTCTGCTTTTAGCATGGTACCTGGCACTCAGTAGATAGTCAATAGATATTTGTTTAAAAATTATTGCTACTGTTGATTGGAAACCTGCAGTGCAAGAAACAAGAGTTCATACTAAATCAGATGGCCACATCATATTAGGTATTCTTGGGAAAAAAAAAAGATTTAATACTTTTGCATACACACATACACGTACACACACATCCCTACGTACTTCAGTATATATTCAGATTTGTACTTTAAAAATTGATTTTTGAAAGTCAAATGGTCACATGTAATTTTTTTTTAAATGGCTTTCTACCTATTAAGAATATTTGCATTCTTATGTGTTCTCTGAAAATTGAAAGGAACATTACATTTTCTGAAAATACTGGGAGGATCATTAACAAGTAAATAAATTCTTTATCACTAATTCTTGGTTGTAAAAGTCAAGATTTCCACAGGGAAATCAAAATAGTAAACCAATCTTTTTCTAAAACACTTTCTAACATACAAGAAAAATATTAAACCATAGCCTACTTGTGCTTCTGAGAAATAAACAGAATTAGATTTCTTCAGCCCTATCCCTGGTGTATAAGTGCAGATCCATTTACTAATTGTATACTCAGATTTCTTTATCTATTTGATTTTAACTTAAGATAATGTTTGTATTTTCTCATTATAAATGGAATGTTTACTTAGTGTCAAAATTTTGAAAATATATAGAAAGATTTTAAAAAGCAAAAGAAAAATTCAGTAACCCATGGATATGCCATCTGGAAATAAACATTGTTATCATTCTCATGTATTTATTTTCATATATATTGTGAGTATATACCTTTAAACAGTAGAGATAATATTGGCAAATGTTACTTTTTATATAACATTTTAAAATACCATGAACATTTCCCTATCATTTAATTAAAATATATTTACTTATGAAATATTTTCCAGATGTTACTTGTATAGTAATAAATTTGAATGATATTTTTGTTTGTTTAGGGGAATTATTTCTCTTTTTTAAAATCTCAAAATATTTTAATTTTTAAGAAAGAATACATGCACAAAGACATTGAAATGATATAAAATGGCAAGCTTTGTGGGAAACTATGCTTACCTTTTATTAATTATGACTTTTTATATACATTAAAATGATAATCAATGTATAAAGAATCTTAAAGTATATTGCCAAATTTTCATAGATATTTTTCTCATCATATGAATTCCCAGTTTGTGTACCATTTAACAATGAAAATATAAAGGATTATTTCTCTTCAATAACCCATTTTTAGATTACCTGCCTATGACAAAATTGATGCAAATTAAAACATTAGTTTAAGCCACTTTCTTCTTAATATTTTAAAATGTATTAATTTTCCATATTTAGTGACAAATTGTCCTGATTTGCCTGAGACTGAGGACATGGGGCTTTGAGTGTTAAATTCAGAACAGCCTCAGGTAAAATGGAGCTGTGGATTAACTTATTCTTATGTGAATGCTTTATTCTTCTCAGTGTTTTGTGGCAGACGCTGTTTCCTGTTCTACAACTTCCTGTTTCCTCTTCTTGCTGATCACAGAACTAGGCAATATTTTCTAGCTCCTCATGCCGTTAAATGCAATTCAAGTGGAAGTGCCATGCCCTGCATTCAGTCCTGGCCCATCAAAACCTCTCACACATGCTCTTTAAGCCATGTTTCCCTTTTGGCTGACTGGGGTGAGCAAGGCCATAGTAACCTTGGAAGTCATGTGATGAGTAGCACCCATGCCGGCCTGGTTCCTAAATGACCGCATGGAGCAGAGCCTCCCCTCTGACAAGAACACCTACTCTGGAGTGCTAAATATGAGGAATAAACTCTACTGAGTTTATATCACTATGAATTATGTGTCAGTATGTTATGGTAGCTGGATTTAAAATATTCAGTCTAGTGTTTCACTATTTAAATATCTACTCAGTTACAAAGGATATCACTAAGCTGTTTGTGAGCTCTGTATCTGGGGAAGGATGATCTGAGATTGTCATAGTAATTTTTGGAGTTTTATGTTTTGTAAAGAAATCACAGTAGTTTGAAAAAGTAGTGAGTAGAATGGAAAAGAATCTAGTTAAATAATTGGAATTAGGCCAGAATCCCAAGGTTAAAAACTTATCTCTTTTAAAGGAGAGAGAAAAATAGTACAGTGAGATTTTTATTAGTAGTACTAAGAAAAAGAGCAATTTAATAACCAGAAATCATCAGTAGCTTAGTTTTATATATTTATTTTAAGATCACCCTTCACAATTCCATCTGTACATTTTATAACTTGGCCATAAAATTAGATTTAAAATTCAGTCATTCAAAAGAGAAATTCAGTTCTTTAGTCCATTGCTAAAATTAAATGCTTGTTCTCAAAAACCGCTGCTGAATGCCACAGCCGTACTATAGCCATGTAAATAGGGGGGTTAGAGAAAAAATTACTTTCAGAAACACATATCCAGAATAGATGAATCAGAAAGTTTATTTTCACACTACTGGAGGCTGATATTTTCTGAAGATAAATTAATAGGATGTATATCAATAAGGATGAACAATCCAGATGTAATTAATTTATTCCACATGAAATGAAAGGTATGGGGGTGTGGTGGCTATTTTATATTTACCTTCTGTCTTCACCTTTCATTAGATACAGCATACAAAATTAACACTGAAGAACATAACTATTCAAAATTAAGTAAAATTGACTGTATTTATAAATGATAATTTCAAAAGTAGCTCAATTAATTAACCTGATATTTTTATACTATGTTTTCAGTAGTGTCTCTTATCACTCTTTAATTTGATGATTAATTTTTATACTTAAAAAGATATAAATTCAACTTTTACTTTAATATCCTTTGAAAGTACAGTATTTGCTATTATACAGTTCTGTGTATAAGCAGTCCAATGGCTCTTTAGTTTCTGAAGCTTCTTCTATTCTATTTTTTATTCTCTCACCCTTAGGGTGTTAACCCTTTACCTACATGGTTCATCACCAAATCTTAAGTCTAGAAACCTGTGGGAAATAAAAAAAGGGGAAAGGATCATTCAAAAACAAACCAAAACCACAACTTTGATATTTGGAAAATAAGTATTTGAATATTTGTTTCTTCATTTAAAAATGAATGAGCAACAATAAGACAATATAAAGTAAATAAAAAGTATACTGCAGCATAGTTCATGGTGTACTGGGGAAAACCACTGGATCCAGGAAAAATTAAAGAAAATAATACCTCTGGATAAGAACTGAGATGGAAAATAAAAAGTTTTAGAGAAGATCTGCTTTGAATTACCAGTGTGTACAAGGTGATATTGTTTCTATAAAAATAAAACTGTGTAACATAGGAAGAGAGTAAGCAGAAATGCAGAGATATAAATCTAAGAAGCAGGGTACAAAAAGAAAAGGAACTTGTTTAATTAAGAACACAATGCAGAGAAATTAAGGAAACAATCCCCTTCACCATTGCAACAAAAAGAATAATATACCTAGGAATAAACTTGCCTATGGAGGTAAAAGACCTGTAGTCAGAAAACTATAAGACACTGATGAAAGAAATCAAAGATGCCACACACAGATGGAGAAATATACCATGTTCTTGGATTGGAAAAATCAATATTGTGAAAATGACTATATTACACAAAGCAGTCTACAGATTGAATGGAATCCCTATCAAATTACCAATGGCACTTTTTACAGAACTAGAAAAAAAAATCTTAAAATTTGTATGGAGACACAAAAGACCCCGAATAGTGAAAGCAATCTTGAGGGAAAAAAACAGCTGGAGGAATCAAGCTCCATGACTTCAGACTATACTACAAAGCTACAGTAATCAAGACAATATGGTACTGGCACAAAAACAGAAATATAGATCAATGGAACAGTAAAGAAAGCCCAGAGATAAAGCCATGCACCTATGGTCAACAAATCTATGACATAGAGGGCAAACATATACAGTGGAGAAAAGACAGTCTCTTCAATAAGTGGTGCTGGGAAAACTAGACAGCTACATATAAAAGAATGAAATTAGAACACTCCCTAACACCATACACAAAAATAAACGCAAAATGGATTCGAGACCTAAATGTAAGACCAGACACTATAAAATTCTTAGAGTAAAACAGAGGAAGAACACTCCCTGACACAAATCACAGCAAGACCTTTTTTGATCCATCTCCTAGAGTAATGGAAATAAAACCAAAAATAAACAAATGGGACCTAAAGAAACTTAAAAGCTTTTGCACAGCAAAAGAAACTACAAACAAGATGAAAAGACAACCCTCAGAATGGGAGAAAATACTTGTAAACAAATCAACTGACAAAGGATTAATCTCCAAAATATATAAACAGCTCATGCAGCTCCATGTTAAAAAAAACAACCCAATCCAAAAATGGGCAGAAGGCGTAAATAGACATCTCTCCAAAGAAGACGTACAGATGACAAAGAGGCACATGAAAAAAAACAACCCAATCCAAAAATGGGAAGAAGACGTAAATAGACATCTCTCCAAAGAAGACATACAGATGACAAAGAGGCACATGAAAAGCTGCTCAACATCACTAATTATTAGAGAAATGCAAGTCAAATCTATAATGAGGTATCACCTCGCACCAGTCAGAATGGGAATCATCAGAAAATCTACAAACAACAGATGCTGGAGAGGGTGTGGAGAAAAGGGAACCCTTTTGTGCTGTTGGTGGGAATGTAAATTGATACAGCCACTATGTAGAACAGTATGGAGGTTCCTTAAAAAACTAAAAATAGAATTACCGTATGATCCAGCAATCCCACTACTGGGCATATGCCCAGAGAAAACCATAATTCAAAAAGACACCTGCACCCCAATGTTCATTGCAGCACTATTTACAATAGCCAGGTCATGGAAGCAACTTAAATGACCATCGACAGATGACTGGATAAAGAAGATGTGGTACATATATACAATGGAATATTGCTCAGCCATAAAAAGGAACGAAATTGGGTCATTTGTAGAGACGTGGATAGACCTAGAGACTGTCATACAGAGTGAAGTAAGTCAGAAAGAGAAAAACAAATATTGTATATTAATGCATATATGTAGAATCTAGAAAAATGGTACAGGTAAACCAGTTTGCCAGGCAGAAATAGAGACACAGATGTAGAGAACAAACATATGGACACCTAAGGGGGAAAGTGGAGTGGTGGTGGTGGTGGTGAGATGAACTGGAAGATTAGGATTGACATATAATAGATATATATAGATATAATAGATAACTAATAGCCTGCTGTATAAGTAATAAATAAATAAAATTCATCAAACAGAACAGAATGCAGAGAAGTGAAAATGCAATAACAATTATAACTCCCATTGGAGGCCATAAAATCTTAAATGAAAGTTGAAGAAACGGGAATAGAAATTTTAGAAGGTAAACTTAATTCCTTTAGAATCACTGCAGTAAAAAAGAGACAAATAAAAAAGGAAAAGCTAATCAAAATCAAGGATTAGTAAGAAAAGATCCTAATGACACATAAAATAGCCTGACAAGTACATAAAAGAAATAGATAAAATAAATAAAAGCTAAAAATAAAATAATCTCTGTTCTAATTTAATCTGAAGCTGTAGGTCTAAACTACTCATCTTATTCTAGGTAAAATTAATGGATTCGGGAAAAATGTTTGGATTTTGAAGATATAAGAAATAGTCTCAAATAATCACTCAAAAAGGTTGAGATTTACCAAACAAAGTAACAGAAGTAGAACAGAATTTACCTTTTTCTATTAAATATCAAATGCCAGCCATTAATATTCACAAAAGTTTCTTTTAATGTTTGTAAACAAGATATGGACACTCAAACACAGGTATATAGCTATGGTTTCTACCTTATCTCTGTTCTTCTAGTGCTCTCTGAAGTGTAGCAATACTGGCTTCTGTGCAGTTGATCATGTCAGGCATCTTTGTGTTTCATTATCCTTGAGGTTTTTTTGCTTTTTTTTTTTTTTAACCTAAGCTGAATTACTCTTTCTGCAAATAGGCATATGGCTTGTTTGGTCCAACCTTTCAGATCTCAGCTTAAATGTCACGTTTTGGAGAAGTTTTTCATGAATATCCAATCTAGAGAATATTGCCACTCACTCAACATTCATTAACTGTGGTTTATTTTTCTTCTTAGGACTTATGGTTAACTATTACTATTTAATATAGCATTTATTTCTGTCTTTCACAGACACAGACTTCGTTCATGGTTATATCACCAGCGCATAAAACAATTCTTGGGAAATAGTAGGGCTCAAAAAATCTTGGATAAATAAATAAATGAACAAGAAATATATAGATGGGAGAATCAAGCAAATGAATTTAAACACAGATTGACTCAGCAGATTTCTGTTTACATAAAAAGTAAATAGATGATTTGAAGTTATGCCAGCATGCAGAATATAAACTACTAAAGCCCTTCCTGATAAAAATAAGTAAAACTGTGAATAAAAGTAATTTAAAAATTTCAAATAAACCACTGTGCTAGCATTGTGATAAGGAATCTAAAAAGCATTGAAATGAAGTGAGAGTAGGAAAACTAGGGGTTAAATAGTCTTCAAAGCAAGGTCAAACTCTGGAGACCTTGAGGTTCTACTGAAATATGTTAGGTTTAACAAATTTAAACATTTGTGTTCATGCAGACCACATTTTCTGAATGAAGGCAATTAAAATAGATTAATTTTAAAAATAACTGAAAAATGCATATTTGAAACAAAAATGCAACTCTAACCTCAAATGAAAAAATGTAATGGAAATTAAGTGTTAAGAATGAATAGTAATTAAAGCATTATCTATCTAAATATCTAAGAAGGAAAGTTGTATTTAGAAGGAAATATGTAGCTTTCCTTTGTGATACAAGAAACTATAAAATATTCAGCTGAGGCCAAAATAAGATATTAATTAAAGGAAAAATAGAATAAAGTAAAGACAGTCAAAAGAAGGAAATATCAAAGATGGGATCTCTAGTTAATGAAACTGAGAGCAGAAGTAGTCAACAAAGCCAAAAGTTGGTTCTCTGAAATGCATGATAACATGACCATGTATTTCTTAAGACTCACTGAAATCAAAAGAGAAAGCAAAGATAAACAATAATATAAATGAAAAAGGAGACATAGCCACACAGCTAATAAAAAATATTATGAAGAACTTTAGGCCAATAAATTTGAACTTTTCAAAAAAAAAAATAAGTACTTTGAAAAATAAAACCTCCTGAAAATGACTCAAGGAGATAATAAAAACATGAGATGCTATATAGCCATTAAGAACAATTTTGAGTTAAAAGTCTTCCTATAACTAAAATACTAGTTTCAACAGTTTCAGAGACAAATTTAATCAAATGTTTGTGGCACAGATATATTTTACACAAAATTTAACTAATAAAAAAAGAAAAGGCAACAACTTAAATAAAAGAGAGCATTTATAATAAATCTACACATATGTAACACTTAATGTTGAAATAATAAAGCCTTTTCCTTTCCCTATAGTCAATACTATTTCAAAGATGTCCATGATCCAACATTTCGATACAGGGTTTTCAATAGAAGAGACATAAAAAGGTATAAAGTATGAAAAGGAAAAACAAACATGCCCATGGTTTTCAAGTAATAGGATTATGTATGTAGAAAGTCCAAAACAAATTATCAGTTTATTTTCTCTTTTCCAATTTTCATATATTCTGTTGTTTTTCTTGCCAGGACTTCCAGTAAAATGTTGACTAGAAATACCAGTAGTGGCTATTGCTGTCTCGTTAATCTCATAAGGAAAGCTTTCAACATTCTGTCCTTAAGTACAGTGTTTGTACTTAAGATCTCTTTTATCAAATAATATGGTTTCTTTCTATTTCTTTTTTTTTTAAGTACAGTAGTTTATTTTTTTAGTTTACAATGAGTGGATATTGACTTTCAACAAATGATTTTTCCCGCACCTATTTAAAAGCTTGTATGATTTTCATCTTTATACTGTTAACAGTGTTCATTGTTTGTCTTTTTTATTTTAAAACTGTTTTTCATTACATAGTAAAGTTGAACATATAATTTAGTAATAACACTTGAAATGTATCTTGGAAAAATGATTGTATACCTGTCCCTGGAGACATGAACAGAAATGTTTACTGCAGTATTGTTAATAATTGCTCCCCCCCCCCAAATTGGGAAACAGTTTATCATCTGTCAAAAGCACAATGGAAAAACACAATTTTATTGTACAATGAAGCACTAAAATGTATGAACTTCAGCTATATATGTAGAAATGGAGAAACTGCAAAAACATTAAGCAAAACAAGCAAATCACTGAAGAATACATATACTATGATTCCATTTTTATAATTTTTAACAGTAGTGAGGTTAACTAGGTAGTCAAATTATGAAGAGAGTCCATAGAATTAGGAAAATATTTGTGCCATACCTTGGGAGGTAGGGTAGCGAATGCTTTGGAGGCAGGACACAGAGGAGTCATCACATGTACTGGTAATATGCTATTTCTTAAGCTGGGTATATGAGCGTTAATTTTATTATAAATCTTTGAACTGTTCCTATACATTATATAAATACTTTTATAAACTAATGATAAATATCATAATAAGATACTTTAAAATAATAAATATATAAATATATAGCTGACTAAACCATAGTGAAATTTTACTTCCATTAGAAAAGGTGGGGGGAGACATATCTTCTCTGAAATAATTCACTCTTTTTCTTTGACATTCTATTACAGATTTTCAGTGTATGTTAGTTTTTAACTTGCTTTTGCTGGTCTTCCCCACTGATTTTAGGCTCTTTGATGGCAAGATCCCATCTGTTGTTTAATCGAGTATACTATGCCTATTGTACATTGCCTGGCAAACAGTATTTGCTCACTTTATATTTGTAACTCAGTGAATGGGCTAATGCATAAAAAATAGTGAAAAGCAAATGATATCTGGAGAAGTTACCAGATATCAACTTGCTCTCCTTATAGTGAGCCTTACAGTGCATTATTTAGGGGTGCTTAATTTTCCTCTATCTAAGGATGTTTATGATATATATAAATTGTAAGATTTGTGGCTACTGCATCCTGTAGCCACAAAATGAACAATAGGAACAAAAATATTATAGGGATAAACTAGAAAGTATAGCTTACTTATTTTGTTGACTTTTTGCAGCTGCATTTCGTAGTTCTCCTTGAGTTATAGCCTAATTTAAAGGAGACATTAGAAGATCTTCAAGATGGTGAAGGAGTAAGACATGGAGATCACCTTTGTCCCCACAGATACATAGGAAATACATCTGCATGTGGAGCGGCTCCTGTGGAATGCCTGCTGAGTGCTGGCAGAGGACCTTGGACTTCCCAGGGGGCAGGAGGCTCCCCATGTGCCTGGGTGGGGTGGGGGAGAAAAGAAAGGGCAGAGACTGAGGAGTAGGGACGGGACCTGCACCTCTAGGAGGGAGCTGTGAAAGAGGAAAAGTTTCCACACACTAGGAAGCCCCTTCACTGGTAGAGATGGGAGTGGCGGGGGCAAGCTTCGGAACCATGTAGGAGAGCGTAGCAATAGGGGTGCAGAGGACAAAGTGGAGAGATTTCCACACAGAGGATTGGTGCCAACCAGCACTCACCAGCCTGAGAGGCTTGTCTGCTAACCCACTGGGGCGGGTGGGGGCGGGAAGCTGAGGCTTTGGCTTCGGAGGTCAGATCCCAGGGAGAGGACCGGGGTTGGCTGCGTGAACAGAGCCTGAAGGGGGCTAGTGCATCACAGCTAGCCGGGGAGGAGTCTGGGAAAAAGTATGGACCTACCTAAGAGGCAACAGAACATTGTTTGGGGGTGCGTGAGCAGAGGGGATTCAAAGCACCGCCTAAACGAGCTCCAGAGACAGGCACGAGCTGTGGCTATCAGCGCAGACAATGGAGATGGGCATGAAATGCTAAGGCTGCTACTGCAGCCACCAAGAAGCCTGTGTGAAAAAGCACAAGTCACTATCCACACCTCCCCTCCAGGGAGCCTGTGCAGCCCACCACTGCCAGGGTCCCATGATCCAGGGACAGCTTCCCCAGGAGAACATATGGTGTGCCTCAGGCTGTTGCAATGTCATTTTGGCCTCTGTTGCCGCAGGCTTGCCCCACATTCCATACCCCATCCTCCCCCTGGCCAGAGTAAGCCAGAGCACCCTAATCACCTGCTGCTTTAACCCCGTTCTGTCTGAGCAAAAAACAGACATCCTCAGGTGACCTACACGCAGAGGCGGGCCCAAATCCAAAGCTGAACCCCAGGAGCTGTGCAAACAAAGAAGAGAAAGGGAAATTTCTCCCAGCAACCTCAGGAGCAGTGGATTAAATCTCCACAATCAATCTGATGTACCCTGCATCTGTAGAGTAACTGAATAGACAAAAATGATCCCAAAATTGAGGCAGTGACCTATGGAAGCAACTGTAGACTGGGGTTTGCTTTCTGCATCTAATTTGTTTCTGGTTTTATGTTTATCTTAGTTTAGTATTTAAATTTTATTATCATTGGTAGATTTGTTTATTGATTTGGTTGCTCTCTTCCTCGTTTTTATTTATTTACTTATTTTTTATATATAAATATATACATACTTTTTTCCTTTTACTCTTTTTGTGAGAGTGTATGTATATGCTTCTTTGTGTGATTTTGGTATAGCTTTGCTTTTACCATTTGTCCTAGGGTTCTGTCTGTCTTTTTTTTTTCTTTTTTTAAGTATAGATTTTAGCGCTTATTATCATTGGTGGATCTGTTTTTTGGTTTGGTTATTCTCTGCTTTCTTTTATTATTTTTTTTTATTTTATTTTAAAGACTATTTATTTTCTCTTTCTTCTTTCTTTCTTTCTCCCTTTTCTTCTGAGCCATATGTCTGAGAGGGTCTTGGTGCTCAGGCCTGTGCCTCTGAGGCAGAAGAGCTGAGTTCAGGACATTGGTCCACCAGAGATCTCCTGGCTCCACATAATATCAAATGGTGAAAGCTATCCCAGAGATCTCCATCTCAATGCTAAGACCCAGCTACACTCAACAACCAGCAAGCTACATTGCTGGACACCCTATGGCAAACAACTAGCAAGACAGAAACACAACCCCACCCATTAGCAGAGAGGCTGCCTAAAAGAATAATAAGGTCACAGACACTCCAAAAATCACCACTGGACACAGTCCTGCAGACCAGAAAGAAAAGATCCAGCCTCATCCACCAGAACATAGGTGCTAGTCCCCTCCACCAAGAAGCCTACACAACCTACTGAACCAATCTTGGCCACTGGGGGAAGACACCAAAAACAACAGGAACTACGAACCTGCAGCCTGTGCAAAGGAGACCCCAAACACAGTAAGTTAAGCAAAATGAGAAGACAGAGAAACACACAGCAGATGAAGTAGCAAGATAAAAACCCACCAGACCAAACAAGTGAAGAGGAAACAGGCAGTTTACCTGAAAAAGAATTCAGAGTAATGATAGTAATGATGATCTAAAATCTTGGCAATAGAATGGAGAAAATGCAAGAAACGTTTAACAAGGAACTAGAAGAACTAAAGAGCAAAGAAACAATGATGAACAATACAATTAATGAAATTAAATATTCTCTAGAAGGAATCAATAGCAGAATAACTGAGGCAGAAGAATGATACTGACATAGAAGATAAAATAGTGGAAATAATTACTGCAGAGCAGAATAAAGAAAAAAGAATGAAAAGACCTGAGGACAGTCTTAGAGACTTCTGGGACAACATTAAACACACCAATATTTGAATTATAGAGGTCCCAGAAGAAGAAGAGAAAAAAAAAAGGGACTGAGAAAATATTTGAAGAGATTATAGTTGAAAACTGCCCCTATATGGGAAAGGAAATAGTTAGTCACGTCCAGGAAACGCAGAGAGTCCCATACAGGGTAAATCCAAGGAGAAACACGCCAAGACACATATTAATCAAACTATCAAAAATTAAATACAAAGACAAAATATTAAAAGCAGCACGGGAAAAACAACAAATAAAATACAGTAGAATCCCCATAAGGTTAACAGCTGATCTTTCAGCAGAAACTGTGCAAGTCACAAGGGAGTGGCAGGACATATTTAAGGTGATGGAAGTGAAAAACCTACAACCAAGATTACCCAGCAAGGATCTCATTCAGATTCAATGGAGAAATTAAAATGTTTACAGACAAGCAAAAGCTAAGACAATTCAGTACCACCAAACCAGCTTTACAGGAAATGCTAAAGGAACTTCTCTAGGCAGGAAACACAAGAGAAGGAAAAGACCTACAATAACAAACCCCAAACAATTAAGAAAATGGTAATAAGAACATACATATTGATGATCACCTTAAATGTAAATGGGTTAAATGCTCCAACCAAAAGACATAGACTGGTTGAGTGGATACAAAAACCAGACCCATATATATGCTGTCTACAAGAGAACCACTTCAGACCTAGGGACACACACAGAGGGAAAGTGAGGAGATGGAAAAAGATATTCCATGCAAATTGAAATCAAAAGAAAGCTGGAGTAGCTATACTCATATCAGATAAAATAGACTTTAGAATAAAGATTATTAAAAGAGACAAAGAAGGACACTACATAATGACAAGGGATCAATCCAAGAAGAAGATATAACAATTAAATATTTATGCACCCAACATAGGAGCACCTCAATATATAAGGTAAATGTGAACAGCCATAAAAGGGTAAATAGACAGTAACACAATCATACTAGGGCTCTTTAACACCCCACGTTCACCATTGGACAGATCATCCAAAGTGAAAATAAATAGGGAAACACAAGCTTTAAATGATACATTAAACGAGATGGACTTAATTGATATTTATAGGACATTCCATCCATAAACAACAAAATACACTTTCTTCTCAAGTGTGTATGGAACATTCTCCAGGATAGATCATACCTTGGGTCACAAATGAAGCCTTGTTAATTTTTTTTTTTTAATAAATTCTCATGAGTGACATAACTAGATCAAAGGACATGATCTTTACTGTGCTTCTTTTTTTAATTAATTAATTAACTTATTTATTTATTTTTGGCTGCATTGGGTCTTCGCTGCTGTGCATGGGCTTTCACAAGTTGCAGCGAGCAGGGGCTACTCATCATTGCGGTGTGCGGTCCTTTCATTGTGGTGGCCTCCCCTGTTGTGGAGCACAGGCTCCAGGTGTGCGGGCTTCAGTAGTTGTGGCACATGGGCTCAGTAGCTCCCTGGAATGTGGGATCCTCCAAAACCAGGGCTTGACCCATGTCCGCTCCATTGGCAGGCAGACTCTCAACCATTGCACCACCAGGGAACCCAAAAGCCTTGGCAAATTTAAGAAAGTTGAAATTGTATTAAGTATCTTTTCTGACAGGAACGCTATGATACTAGATATCAGTTAAAGGAAAAATCTGTAAAAAAATACAAACACATGGAGGCTAAACAATACACTACTGAATAACCAAGAGATCACTGAAGAAATTAAAGAGGATATCAAAAAATACCTAAAAACAAATGACAATGAAAACATGGTGACCCAAACCTCTGGCATGTAGCAAAAGCAGTTCTAAAGGGAAGTTTATAGCAATATAATCCTACTACAAGAAACAAGAAAACTCTCAAATAAACAACCTAAACTTACACCTAAAGCAATTAGAGAAATAAGAATAAAAATACCCCCAAAGTTAGCAGAAGGAAAAGAAATCATAAAGGTCAGATCAGAAATAAATGAAAAAGAAATGAAGGAAATGATAGCAAAGATCAGTAAAACTAAAAGCTGGTTCTTTGAGAAGATAAACAAAATTGATAAACCATTAGTCAGACCCATCAAGAAAAAAAGGAAGAAGACTCAAATCAATAGAATTGGAAATGAAAAAGGAGGGGCTTCCCTGGTGGCGCAGTGGTTGAGAGTCTGCCTGCCGATGCAGGGGACATGGGTTTGTGCCCTGGTCTGGGAGGATCCCACATGCCACGGAGCAGCTGGGCCCGTGAGCCATGGCTGCTGAGCCTGCGCATCCCAAGCCTGTGCTCCACAATGAGAGAGGCCACAACAGTGAGAGGCCTGCGTACGGCAAAAAAAAAAAGAAATGAAAAAGGAGAAGTAACAACTGACACTACAGAAATCCACAGGATCATGAGAGATTACTACAACCAACTATATGGGTAAAATGGACAAAATGGAAGAAATGGACAAATTGTTAGAAAAGCACAATCTTCTGAGACTGAACCAGGAAGAAATAGAAAATTTGAACAGACCAATCACAAGCAATGATATTGAGACTGTGATGAAAATCTTCCAATAAACAAAACTGTAGGACCAGATGGCTTCACAGGCAAATTCTATAAAATATTTAGAGAGAAGCTAACACCTATACTTTTCAAACTCTTCCAAAATATAGCAGAGGGAGGAACACTCCCAAACTCATCTACGAGGCCACCATCACCCTGATACCAAAACCAGACAAAGGTGTCACAGAGAAAGAAAACTACAGGCCTATATCACTGATGAACATAGATGCAAAAATCCTCAACAAAATACTAGCAAACAGAATCCTACAGCACATTAAAAGATCATACACCATGATCAAGTGGGGTTTATCCCAGGAATGCAAGGATTCCTCAATATATGCAAATCAATCAGTGTGATATACCATATTAACAAACTGAAGTTTAAAAACCATATGATCATCTCAATAGATGCAGAAAAAGCTTTTGACAAAATTCAACACCCATTTATGATAAAAGCCCTGCAGAATGTAGGCATACAGGGAACTTACCTCAACATAATAAAGGCCATTATGACAAACCCACAGCCAACATCGTCCTCAATGGTGAAAAACTGAAATGATTTCCACTAACTGAGGAACAAGACAAGGTTGTCCACTCTCACCACTACTATTCATCATAGTTTTGGAAGTTTTAGCCACAGCAGTCAAAGAAGTGAAAGAAATAAAAGGAATCCAAATTGGAAAAGAAGTAAGGCTGTCACTGTTTGCAGGTAACATGATACTGTACATAGATAATCCTAAAGATGCTAACAGAAAACTACTAGAACTAATCAATGAATTTGGTAAAGTAGCAGGATACAAAATTCATGCACAGAAATCTCTAGCATTCCTATACACTAATGATGAAAAATCTGAAAGAGAAATTAAGGAAACACTCCCATTTACCATTGCAACAAAAAGAATAAAATACCTAGGAGTAAACCTACCTAAGGAGACAAAAGACCTGTATGCAGCAAACTATAAGACAGTGATGAAAGATGTTACAGATGATACAAATAGTTGGAGAGATATACCATGTTCTTGGATTGGAAGAATCAACATTGTGAAAATGACTATACTACCCAAACCCATCAACAGATTCAATGCAATCCCTATCAAACTACCAATGGCATTTTTCACAGAACTAGAACAAAAAATTTCACAATTTGTATGGAAACACAAAAAAACCCCGAATAGCCAAAGCAATCTTGAGAAAGATAAACAGAGCTGGAGGAATCAGTCTCCCAGACATCAGATTATACTACAAAGCTACAGTAATCAATACAGTATGGTACTGGCACAAAAACAGAAATATAGCTCAATGGAATAGGATAGAAAGCCCAGAGATAAGCCCATGCACATATGGTCACATTGTTTTTGATAAAGGAGGCAAGAATATACAATGGAGAAAAGACAGCCTCTTCAATAAGTGGTGCTGGGAAAAATGGACGGCTACATGTTAAAAAATGAAATTAGAACACTCCCTAACACCATACACAAAAATAAACTTAAAATGAATTAAAGACCTAAATGTAAGACTAGACACTATCAAACTCTTAGAGGAAAACATAGACAGAATACTCTATGACATAAATCACAGCAAGATCCTTTTTGACCCACCTCCTAGGGAAATGGACATAAAAACAAGAATAAACAAATGGGACCTAATGAAACTTCAAAGCTTTTGCACAGCAAAGGAAACCATAAGCAAGACGAAAAGACAACCCTCGTAATGGTAGAAAATATTTGCCAATGAAGCAACTGACAAAGGATTAATCTCCAAAATTTACAAGCAGTTCATGAAGCTCAGTATCAAAAAAATAAACAACCCAATCCAAAAATGGGCAGAAAACACAAATAGACATTTCTCCAAAGAAGATATACAGATTGCCAACAAACATATGAAAGGATGCTTACCATCACTAATCATTAAAGAAATTCAAGTCAAAACTACAATGAGGTATCTCCTCACACCAGTCAGAATGGCCATCATGAAAAAAATTTCCAAACAGTAAATGCTGGAGAGGGTGTGGAGAAAAGGGAACACTCTTGCACTGCTGGTGGGAATGTGAATTGGTACAGCCACTATGGAGAACAGTATGGAGGTTCCTTAAAAGCTAAAAGTAGAACTACCATATGACCCAGCAATCCCACTACTGGGCATATACCCTGAGAAAACCATAATTCAAAAAGAGACATGTACCACAGAGTTCATTGCAGCTCTGTTTACAATAGCCAGGACATGGAAGCAACCTAAGTGTCCATCGAGAGATGAATGGATAAAGAAGATGTGACACATATGTACAATGGAATATTACTCAGCTAAAAAAAGAACCGAAATTGAGTTATTTGTAGTGAGGTGGATGGGCCTAGAGTCTGTCATACAAACTGAAGTAAGTCAGAAAGAGAAAAACAAATACCGTATGCTAACAGATATATAGGGAATCTAAATAAATAAATAAATGGTGCTGAAGAACCTAGGAGCAGGACATGAATAAAGACACATATGTAGAGAATGGACCTGAGGACACGGGGAGGGGGAAGTGTAAGCTGGGATGAAGTGAGAGAGTGGCATTGACATATATACAGTACCAAATATAAAATAAATAGTGGGAAGCAGCAGCATAGCACAGGGAGATCAGCTCGGTGCTCTGTGACCACCTAGAGGTGCAGGATAGGGAGGGTGGGAGGGAGACACAAGAGGGAGGGGACATGGGGATATTTGTATGCATATAGCTGATTCACTTTGTTATACAGCAGAAATTAACACAACAGTGTAAAGCAATTATACTCCAATAAAGATGTTAAAAAAAAAATAGGTCTGACTCTTTGTGGGGAAGAGTTTAAATAAAGGCTGAGAGAGCTATTTTTATAAAAAGCACTATAAGACTTCAGATACCAACAGAGCTGTTAGAGAGACCAAGAGAAGGATGAAGGGAATTCAGTAACAACCCAGCATCTTGAAGGGTTTTCAATTTTTGGCTCACCTAGGCAAATATTTTCCCCCAGTTGCCTTGGAGGTATCTAACAACAAAAAAAGATCAAAGACAGTAAGAGGACAAGAGCAAACTTTGCCTGGAGGCTTGTATGGTATCAACATAGAGCCTCCCAGAAGAAATAGCTAATGGGGTAGAGGTCAGATGTATCTGGCTAGAACCCCAAATCTTGCATAAGTACAGATGGGAGTTAGTAACTTTGAACGTTGACAGTTATATGAGCTCTTTGTATCTCCAGATTGCTGTGGCTTAAGGAAGTTTGTGTTGCACTTTATTGTTTATAACCATATAATTGTGGAATAATGGGTTAGGGTTAAACTTTAAGTATATTGTTTCTCTGTAAATGATGCAGCTTGATAATGCAATTCAAATATTCTTGGTTGTCAGAATTTAAGGAAATTTTCCTCATCTCACTCAATGTTTCTTTTATACATTTTGAAAATTCTAGAGTATTTCAGGCATACAAAAAATGACAGAGAATATTTTTTTTCTAAAACCTGTGCACTCACGGATACAATTTTGCAAATTTTTATGTTTTTATATATTTACTTCAGCTCTATTTTTTAAAACAATAAAAAATAGGGATCCAGTTAAAACAATCTTTTTCTCCATCATTTCTCCCCATAAGTACCTAGTATGTTAAAACTAGTAAACTTCTTTGTGGTCTATATTTTTTATGCTATCCATATTCCAGTGCTTCCACAAATGATATACGGTTTTGCCAGATACATTTAAATTTTTTACCTAGCAGATACATACATTGATCTTCCTGCTTTTTAGTCTGAAGCCAGTTTCTATCTGTGGAAAAGCACTCGGTTCATCCATAGCAGGCCAGAAATGCTGAAGAGTTAATATCCCTGGACAGCCCTAAACAAATGAGAGATTGATGGAAAACAGGAGGTTAATGCATCCAGCTGTGATTTCATGGTCATTATTGTTTCAAAGGAGAGTAATTAGTGAATTGATTTAAAGAAAAATGTTAAGTAGATAATTTACTGGAAGATCACACTTATGGCAAAACTCACAAAGGTGGTTTGTGTGCAAAATCTATGAGTCTAAGGAGCATGAGGTATGGAGGGGAAACCTGTCTCAAGGATCAAGGGTCTGAATTACTCTGAGTTCCATCTTTAACCACTGTCTCTCATTTTCTTATTGATGCATCCATTCCACAAGCATGTGTTCATTCTGAGTTATACTCCATAGCATATCTGGGAGGTCCTAGAGGAAATGAGCAAAAGCTGGCTACAGTAGTAACATATTCATTTAACACACCTTGCATTGGTTTTCTTCCCTTTCTTCCTTTCTCATTTCTCCACTTTATCTTCTTGTGCTTACCTTACAAACAAAATATTTACCCCAAGACCTTTGTCTGATGGTCTGCCTTTGGGGTACCTCAGACTTAAGACACGTGATCTAAACTGCTCTGTATATACGTATTTCCTTTTCACTTCTAGCCATTCTTTCATCTCAGGCACATAAACAGCAGCCACAGAGTCCACTGATATTCTGAAACAGGTGATGCCAATTTATGACTCTGTGCTTTGCCTAATCTCACTTATGGTTTCTGTAGCCTTCCTATACAACACGCATCTCAGTGCACATGGCTGGCTCTAACCCACAGGCCTGTTTCCTTGCTGATGTTACTACCTCTTGCCTGAAATGCCCTTTATCACTGCCTTTGAAGTCTGGCTCCTCCAAGATTCTACTCAAAACTTTACCTTTCCCTAAAACTTTCCCTTGACACACTAAAGTTGAATTACTAGCTCCTCAAAATATTCAGAACACTTTGCCAATATAGGACTTATCACAGTGTTTTGCTCAATATACTATCATCCTTAGTGACACATCTGTGCTTCTTGGTCAATTGTAAATTCCTTGATAGCATGAGCTATCATGAGCTCATTCCTTGATAGCATGAGCTATGTGTTGTACAGTTTTTTTATACGTTATATCAGCATCTGTTTAATAAACCCATAATATGTAATAAGATTAAATGACTATTATAAAGACTTTAAAAGTATTTTATAAGCTAGATTTAACTTACTAAATAGACTTAAAAAATACATTGTAATTAAAGTTTTTAATCTAACTTTGTCACTTAATTCTGAAAAAGTGCTAAAATGTAAATCATATTGTCTGCATAGCAGGTAAGTATGGTAGATTGAAAAATTATAATTATTCATCTTTAGCAATATTTACACTGTTGTTTTTGCTTCATGATGTAGAGAGCATTCTCTCTCATCCCTAGATTGTAGGTTTAGCTATGTTATGTGCTTTGGACAAAGATATGTCTATGGAAATGACAGTAAAACAATTACACATTAAGGCCATAAGGGGACTGGCATGATTTTGTTTTGTTTGTGTGTATGCCTCTGACATTTCCATGCAACAGCCTCCATTGGGTAATGGCTATCCCTTCAACATCAACCCCAGAATGACAAAATGGAGAAGACCAAAGCCATCTAGAAATGTATTCTGGAGAAGCGAAATCTCAGCTGAGAGCAGAATGTCATACTTTTCTTCCAATAGAAATTCTAATAGTAGGTTCTGTCATGCAAAAAATGTGACCCTAAAAACAAGACATGATAAAATAATAAGTTCATTGCTAATGTCACTTTTCATAATTTTATTATTTTTACCAACTTTGCTTGGTTAATTAAATTATCTGTGGGTTCAACTAAGTGCTACCCAGGTTGTATTTTCACATACAAACTCCAAAAAGATGAATGGTTAGTTTTAATGATTCCACCTTATAATTAAAATCAACAACTACAACAATATTAAAAAATCTCAATATATTAGAAGAGAGAGGTATCAATTATTTTCCACCACCTCACAGTTATAGGTTTATCACATAACCGGCTATATTCTACTCAAATAATTGAGACATGCCTCTGGCACTGGAAAACTAATTACACTCTCTTTTTACACTTAATAAGTCCCATAAATCATAATGTTTAATTTTGCAGCACAATATTTCATCTCATACAAGGTAAAAAAATGTAGCTTTCCTTGGCAGGAAAATAACATAACAGAACAATTATTAGTAAATGAAAAGTCACTAGTCTATAAATTCACATTATTAGATTATTTCATTGTTTTGGTCACTTGAGGCTCACGTTTATAAACCTTGCATCTTTCTTCGCAGGTACACTTCTTTATTAAAACTAAAATGTAACCATAATTCAAAAGTGGAGCCATAGCAATGCTTAAGATAGTTACACCCATTTCAAACCAAACAATTCTGCTCAAGTTGGTCTCTGTAGGTTCATTCCTGCATTTCACAATAAGGCAACCGAAGGCCTTTGAAATGTGATTATGAGAGAACGACAGCCAAGCTTTTGAAACTCTCTATGAAGGAAGCTGAGTATATAGTTTGCTGCTATTTGGTTTTCATTCAGTTTGAAAGATACACAATCATATCTTTATGATTATTGGGGAGTTTCAGAATATTTCCAGTAGATATCTAGGAATATGTTAATTTCTGTGCCTTCTATTATTATCCACATTTACTCCTTCAGAAAATACTTATAAGTGTTCCAAATAAAAAATGTTACTGCTGAAAGATACACTATTTAGGATCATAGTGTCTAAGGGCTGGAGAACACACACGGTTTATATTCTAAGCCTTTCCTTTATTCCTCTATTCCAGTGATTAGCAAACTACACATCCTGAAGACCAAATCTAGGCTGTCACCTTTTGTGGTAAACTTGATGGGAACACAATTTCTGTTGATTTGTGAATGGTCTCTGGCTGCTCTCACGCTACAGTGGCTGAGGTGAGTAGTTGCAAAAGAGACTGAGTGCCTTGAAAGGTCTCAAAGATTTCCTGTCTGGCCCTTTGCAGAACATGTGTACTGAATCCTGCTCTATTCAATACGGTTTAATACGCATGCTTACTGTATAGTGGAATTGTGCACAGTTTAATGTGTAAAATGAGAAAATTGGATTTTTAGAGAACTTAAGTCGTTGCTTAACATCATGTAGTTAACTAGAGGCAATTCTTCTACTCAACTGATATTGCATTGTTCTGAATTCAGTGTGTTTCCTCTACCACAAGACTATGAGACCTGCTAGTTAAGCTGTGAAAACGAGGCATCATTTAAAAATAGGGCACTTATTAAAAAATATTCATTAGCCACTTCATAAAATTGAGATTTTCATTTGTATGTAGGCTATTGTATTATTTCATATAATGAAGCATATTTTAGGGACTGGATCAATTTGGCTACATGATAATCCTCATCGTGTTTTTAGCTGAAAGAGGCAGCCAGAAGGACATCTCATTCAATAACCTACTGTCCAAATTTCTTGACTACCATCCTCTCTATCTTGACCACAGTTATTATCAGGAGCCAGACAATCTACTGTCATAATGGGTGCTCACTTGTAAAATGACAAAATTGTAGATTTCTCTCTGAGCTTATATTTTTCCACTACTCTAGCTTTATTCCCCCAAAAAACTGATCTTCATGTATCAAAAATGCATATTCCTTTTGATTTAGAAATTTACTTCAAGGCATTTATACAGTAAGTTATTCTTGTACTTTATACAAATATATTTTATTTCGTAATGGGGAAAAATTGCCAATTACCTAAATACCAATAGAAAAGATAAATATATCTTGGTATGTCCAGTTATTAAAAATAATGGGGCTTCCCTGGTGGTGCAGTGGTTGAGAGTCCGCCTGCCAATGCAGGGGACATGAGTTCATGCCCTGGTCCAGGAGGATCCCACATGCTGCAGAGCGTGAGCCATGGCCGCTGAGCCTGTGCGTCCAGAGCCTGTGCTCTGCAACGGGAGAGGCCACAACAGTGAGAGGCCGCGTACCGCAGAAAAACAAAAAAACAAACAAACAAAAAAATAATGAATTGACTTTTTATAAATTTATATCTATAGCACATATTATGAATGAAAAGAGCAAGATGCACAAATGGGAGTAGATTTTTCTGCTCAGTCCCCCTCTCTTCAATGTGATTATCTGCTTGTCCTCTGTTTAGCTTCATTGCATTGCTATGGGCCAGGTGCCTGAGACAGAAACTTAGTCTCCTTTGCACCACTGTTTCCCTTGTCTGTTATTGGTCGGTTGTACGTATTATCTACAAAGTAACACTCCAGCTCAATCCCTTCTACCTCATTCCAGCTGTCACAGCTCTAGGTCAAACTATTTCTCTTTGCTGAACTTCTGAACTCCTGCAACAAACTCCTGACCCCTGTTTGAGAAAGCAGTATTTCTTCAAGTCTTTGCAATTAGTTCTCCCCATCACCTTCAAGCATTATTTTTAAAGAGACACATGAGTACATCAATCTTGTTTTTCAGAACTTTGAATGACCCTGTTGCTCTTGTGATGAAGCCTAACCTCCAGTCATAGAATATCTTTTCTTTCATGACCTGGCAACAGCTGTCCTCTTCTGTAGGGGTCAGAAATCTCTTATGCATGCAGAAACCAAGAAGGAGATGTCAGTTAACAAAATCAACCTTGTGGAGTGTGTGTCCAGTCTCTGCCTTTATTACCACCACTAACTCCCATTATTAAATATGAAAGGCCAGCTCTAATATCACTTTCCTTTCATAGTTATTTCTGACTAACCCTTCCTCCATCTCCCACCCAAGTTCAAATTAAATGCTTTCTTGTCTGTGTCCAGGACACTCCATCTATATTCTCATGATGGTCTTTATCACCATATATTTTAGTTATCATTTGACATGTCTATCTTTCTTCCTAAAATGTGATCTCCGTGAAGGTAGGGAGTATACCATTCATCTTGTATAATTCTCAAGGCTGAGGTGCTGCATATATGAGAAATGAATTGACATTTGAAGCATCAAAAAGTAAGACTACAAATAAAATGCTTCATGGACTGAAAAGCAAAGTATGGTTATATGTCATAACACCAAGGAGGATGATAAATGCTTCATTGAAGGAATGAGTTTTCAAATGAATCTTGAAGAGCAAATAGGAATTTCCAGATAGGAGATGGAGTTGTGAAGGATGAGAGGGAGAGTGAGAGAAGGGATTCTGTACTCAGGAGACGAGCATTTGCAGACTCGCACAGGTTGTGGCCTGGGCTGGGAATGGAAGGCTGTCAACCACTAACAGTGAATCTCATGGGATGAGGAGAGGTGGGAACTAGCTGGGTTCTAGGACTGTAGACTGAGTTCAAAGTGATATACAGATTCCAGATGTCATCGTAAAGTTTCGAGATTTCATCTTACTGGTGTGGGATGTCAGGGACATTTTTAAAGTGATTTTGTTATAACATGATTTATGTTATATCTGTTACTTAGGAAAAAATATAGTTCTTTCAGCTTCATAGAGACCAGCTTGGCTGGAGAAGCAACTTGAGAAGGTTGCTGAAAATATATAAGGTCCAAAGATGAGGTATTGAGTTGAGGCATGAGAGATGGGAGAGTCACAGATGGTGGATCTGCAGAACTTGCAGTTTGTGAATTATGCCTTCTTTCCAAAACAGAACCCTTTGGCTAGAAGGCTCACTGTTCACCCAGAATGCTCCCTTCTTATGTATTCTCTAACATACTTTGGGAGGAAGAGCTCTTTGATAAAACCCATGCCTCTGACCCTCAGTCCATATAAGAGACCCTTAGTCCTCATGTTCTCCTAGCCCTTCTCCCACACTCTAGAAGCAGATACACTCACAGGATGTCTCTGTTAATCTTTTGTTTTATACTAACTAGGCTGTGAGGATAAGTATCTTGAGGAAAGTGCCTGTGTGTTGTCTTGTATATCTTTTTAATCAAGCATGGTAGGCTGCAGCGGGCCTTTCACCGTTGTGGTCTCTCCCGTTGTGGAGCACAGGCTCCGGATGCACAGGCTTAGCGGCCATGGCTCATGGGCCCAGCCGCTCCGCGGCATGTGGGATCTTCCTGGACCAGGGCACGAACCCGCGTCCCCTGCATCGGCAGGCGGACTCTCAACCACTGCGCCACCAGGGAAGCCCTTATTACCTTCTTTTAAATCTTTCTAGCTTTGACTGCCTTTCTACACTTGCCTCAATAATTTGAGATAATGCTTTCCTTAATGACTAAGTGTGCAAAATGCATTGTTAATTTTTATTTAATAAAACACATATTGTGCTTTAAGTGCTACATCATCAAAAACCTGATATAGATTCAGCTATGAAAATTTAATTAAATTTTCCCTCATAAAAGCTGTCTAAAAATTACTCTATACAATGTAGCTGTGCTATAGGAGAACTTATACTGAAATACTGCTAAAGATTTCAATTAAAGTATAACAGAGAACAAATGAAAAATTAAGAAGATAATTCATTCTTTTATTATTGAATTAAAATTAGGAAGAAATTACATTTTGCAAACAAGTAGATACATCTTATGCCACATATTTCAGCTTATATTGTTTAATGCTTTAAAATATAAACCTATCAAATAATATTTAAATCATTGTTTGTTCTTATCTGAAATTGGTTAACTTTGTGAATTTCATCCTTTTAAAGAGAACCAGTTGTGTCGATTTTGAATAAATTCTTGGCTGGCATTAGCATCTATTCTCCGTGGGCCTTTTACAGTAACAGCAGTGAAATGAGCACCATTTCTTATATCTCTGTTTCATATGTCCCTCAGTGCTACATAGCTAAAGACCATTAAGGTCAATTTAATAGTATCTATGCTCTCCTAATAATTAAAAAAAATTGCTAGAGAACATTTAAAACTAGAGTAAAGTGTAGACAATGAAATACAAAGTCAACCTCTCTTTTGGAGGGAGGATAAATTGTTAGCGCTTTAGAAAATGTGGCAGTATATAACAAAAGATTTAAAGATTCTCCCTGGTGAGGGGTTGAAATGAATAGGTAGGACACAGAGTAATTTTAGGACAGTGAAACTACTTTTTATGATATTATAATGATGGATGTGTGTCACTATACATTTGTCCAAGCCCATAGAATGTACAACACCAACGGTGAAACCTAAGGTTAACTATGGACTTTGGGTGATTATGATGTGTCCATGTAGATTTATTCTTGGTAAGAAATGCACCATTCTAGTGAGCAGTGTGGATACTGGGGAAGGCCTTACATGTGTGGGAGCAAGGAGTACATGGGAAAACTCTGTATGTCTCTCATACATATGTTTTGTTATAAACATAAAACTGTTCTAAAAAATACTGTCTTAAAAATTATTGATGGAATTACATTTTATCAAGCCAGAACTTAGAACATGTGTTTGTTTTCCCATCTACCCAGAATAACATTAAAGTAACTGTAACTTAGAGCTGTGTGGCAATACTGAAAAGACAAAAAACAAAAACAAGAAAAGCGTTTGTCCCCCGTGGAGGAGGGGTTAAGAGTCTTTGAAAGAGAGGGAGCATATTATACCATTTTAACATTTAAACCAAAACTTTAAGTCAAAGTTTACACAGAAGATGATTTCCAAGAAGATAAGGGCTGTTTCTCTCGGTCTCTTGATTCCATTAGGACATCTTGTTGGCTTCAAAACAAGAACATTGGGCTTCCCTGGTGGCGCAGTGGTTGAGAGTCTGCCTGCCGATGCAGGGGACACGGGTTTGTGCCCCGGTCTGGGAAGGTTCCACATGCCGCGGAGGGGCTAGGCCCAAAGCCTCAATAATCTGAAAATATTATTTGAATAATGCACTTTATCAAGGCTTCAAACCATTAAAATATCCCATTCTCTGGTTAAATGTGAATAATGAATAACCTCCAGTTTGAAAATAACAATTATTGAGTGATCTTAACATCAGTTAGCCTTTGCTCTAGTGAGTTAAGGATTACGTGGCAGAATGACTTCTTAAGTCTCAAAAGAATGGAAAGGGCTCTGTCCTCAATGTACCAGAAAACCCATTCTAGAGAGACAAATATTAGCGTCCAATCTAGCTGTGCCAACATCTGTTTGCCTGTCCTCTGGGGAAGAATAAATGTTAAAGAAAAAATGGCATTAATAGAAACACTGCTAAGAAAATTGTGCAAGATAAATAGACAGCAGCATTAAGAGAAATTCTCTTTTGCTGAGAGTTGCAATTGTTTTATAGATGGATATTATTTACTGATTTAAACTTATCTCCACTGTTTAAAAATATTATATAAATTTACCACATTTTCTTCCTGATTTTATGATACATACCAACTTGTAAAATTTTTGCTTAACCCAAACTCTATTTTAGTGACAACATATATACCATTAGGTATTTTTAAAAGCAACATTATTCACAAGTAAGATAAATTGTGTATTCTAAATAATAGATTTCTTATTGATAAGTAAGCAAACATTATTTTTAGGAAATATTTAAATAAGCAAAAATAATATATCACAAATTATATTCATTCCAAATAATGCTGAATCTGAGTTAGTGTTATTAGTTTCAAGTAATCTGAATTTTTTCAATACATATAATCATGTATGAACAATGCACATGATTGACTGTATAAAAGGAATTGGAAAGGAGAAAAAGAGTTTGCTTCTATAGATGAGTGATCATGGATTTTATTCTTGAATTTACCATTAACCCACAGAGTAATTTTTATCTCCTTCCTTTACACCTGCAGGTTTCTGATAATCTTACATTGCTTGTCTTTAAGGTCAGCTGTTATGATTTAGTCTTTATATATACTAAAACTCAATGTAATATTTAATACATATTTAGATAAAGCTTTAATAAAAACTAGCTTATCATTAAATCAGTTAAATCACATAATCAACCTAAAACTTGTCTTAATGCCAAGGACCGTTGAAGCTTGCTGCCTTAAACTATATCTTGCAATTTGAAATGCAAGAGATATAAGAACAATTCTTATCAGTTATATAAGCATCATTGTGTCACTGTATCCAGGTTGGCCCATTTATAGTTTTCAATATTTAAGACAATGCACTATCCATGGGCACTCTCTAATGCTAATTCAAGGGCCTGCATTCATTTTGTTGGCTATACCTCTAGTTTACTATTTTTTAGAAGTAGGGTTAAGACTAATATAAAGCAAGCTCTGCAAATTTTTATTTTTCTGTGATTTCCTGTGCCATTACTGTGATCTATGTATCGATAGAATCATGGACGAAGTCTCTCTGATCAATGGCAAAGACCATAGCGTGTTACATAATAAAATGTAGTTCATAGCTTTCTTACAGCATATTTATTTTAAATTAATATTCAGTAGCTTCTGAATCCCAGAAAAAGTCTGGCACCCAGAAAAAGTGAATGCAAAAGTCAGTTGCAAGTAAATGCCATTATGGCCTTATTGGCATATTCACATTCACTACTGCAAGAAAATGATGATGAGAAATATCCCAGGTTCTAACCATTCACAGCCAGATGTGATGCAGATAAACAGCCTGGATTTTATCCTGAGAAATAAGTTAGTTAGTTTGTGCAAATAAGGTATAGCTTCTAACCATAAGTAGGGAACAAAATGTCCTAAGAAAGAAAATGTGAATGTATAATCATTCTTGTTTAGTCTAGCAAAACCTCGCTAACTCACACCTCCTGAAGGGAATCCTAATCAATAGTGATGAAAAAAAATTATAATATGAATTTTAAGTACATTAGTGTGATCCTGATACTCATCTTTTATTGATGGTATCTGAATAAATAAAATAAATTTAATTAACATTAAATGCTACATATGTGTATGTATATATATATATGTTTTATATATAGCACATATATATTTTCTCAGCAGATTTTCCCACACGTGCACTAAAAAGTCCTACATGAACACAGTTGTAAATTATGAGAAATTTTTAATGAATAAGAATCCATGAAATTTCCCCTCTATAAAATGTCAAACTAGAAAGATATTAAGTGGTTGAAATATAGTGTTCTGAAACCTCTATGCATCTCAGTTGAGAAAGAATGGAATTTTACAAAGTAAAATATATGATTGTTGGTAATTGTTTAGCCTTGAGACTCTTATCCTCCACTCCCTCACGTATAGGAATAATAATATTATCTTTTTGTTAAGATTGTGACATGTGAAGGATAATATGCATTGAAGTGTTTAGCATATATCTAGCAAATAGAAGACACTGGACATTGTATAGTAAATATTATTACTTTTGCCAATATAATACTAATCATTACTATAAGTAGTGGTAGCAGTAGTATACTCGTAGTTACATTTTCTTAGATTTGCAATGTTATATTAATCCGACTCCCATTTTGATGTTTGACCACTGACTTCTTTTAAGTCTCTCCTTTCCCTTCCCTTTGGCACCATAGGTAGGGATGCTGATAAGAAAGTCCTTGCATGTGCTCGTCTCCTCCTTTAGCACTGATAGGACATTTCTATCTCCTGTGCACATGAACGTGTTCCCTGTCCAACCTCCTTG